>NC_037682.1:27115541-27415541 GCF_003255815.1 Theropithecus gelada | reverse complement strand
CTATCTTTCTGATATAGGCATTTAAGGCTATAAACTTTTCTCTTGGCATTGCTTTTTTCTGTATCCCAGAATTTTTGATGTGTTGTGTCTCTATTTTCATTTATTTAAAAAAAATTAAATTTTTACCTTAATTTCATTATTTACCCAAAGATCATTCAGGAGCTAGTTGTTTAGTTTCCATGTACTTCTGTCATTCGGAGAGTTCTTCTTGGTAGTAACTTCTAATTTTATTCCAGTGTGGTCCAAGAAGATACTTGATATGACTCTGATTTTTTACATTTATTAAGACATGCTGTATGACCAACCATTTAGTCAATTTTGGAGAATGTTCCATGTGCAGATTAAAACAACCACAGCAACACTTATATTCTGCAGTTGTTGGGTTAAATGTTCTATAAATGTCTACTAAGTCCATTTAGCTAGAGTCTACTTTAAGTCCAAATTTTCTTTGTTGATTTTCTGCCTCAATGATCTATCTAGTGCTGTCAATGAGATGATGACCTCTCTCAACATTATTGCATTGCTGTCTCTCTGTTTTCTTAGGTCAAATAGCATTTGTTTTATGTCTTGGTGTTTTGGTGTTAGGTGCATATATACTTAGGATAGTTAAAACTTTTTGTTGAATTGAACCCTTTTTGTCTTTTTTTAAACCGATGTTGATTTAAATTCTGTTTTATATGATATAACAGTGGCTACTCCTGCTTATTTTTATTTTCCTTTTGAGTCATAAATACTTTTCTACCCCTTTACTGTGAGTCTGTAGTTGTTGTTACCTATTAGATGAGTCTCTTTTAGGCAGCAGGGGTTGTGTTTTTTTCTTTTAATCTAATTTGTCCATCTATGTTGTACATGAAGCATTTAGGCCATTTACATTTAATGTTAGTATTGATACAACAAGTTCTGTTCCTGTTGTAGTGTTGTTAGCTAGTTTCCTTACAGTCTCAATTGTTTAATTGCTTTATAGGATCACATATATTTACATACGCTTTCATGATGATGAGTATAATTTTTTCATTTCCATGTTTACAAGTCCTTTGAGCATTTCTTGTAGGACCAGTCTAGGGGTGACAAATTCCCTTAGCATTTGCTTGCCTGGGAAAGAATTTGTTTCTCCTTTATTTATAGAGCTTAGTTTTGCAAGACACAGAACTCTTAGCTGGCAAGTATTTTCCTTAAGAATACTAAAAGTAGGATCCTAGTAACTTTGGCCTTTAAGGTTTCTTCTGAGATGTCCACCATCTGATGATATTTTCTTCATGGGTGATTTGATGCTTCCCTCTAGCTGCTTTTAGGTTTTTGATTTTTTGTTTTCTTTTCTTTCACTTTGACCTTGAATAGTTTGATGGCTACATTCTCTGGTGATGTTCATTTGGTGTAGCACCTTCAAGGTGTTCTTCAAATTTCTTGTGTCCAGATGCTTACATCTCCAGTAAAATCAGGAACATTTCCTGAATTATTCTTTCAAATAAGTTTTTCAAGTTTTAAAATTTTTTTTCTTTCTTCAGGAATGCTGATAAGTCGTAAGTTTGATTGCTTTACATAATCTCATGTTTCTCAAAATCTTTCTCCATTTTAAAATTTCTTGCTTCTTTATTTTTGTCTGACTGGCTTAATTCAAAAGACCATTCTTCAGGCTCTGAAATGGTCCTTTCTGCTTCATCCAGGCTATTTTTAAAACTTTCAACTGTATTTTGAAATTCCTTCAGTAAATTTTTCATTTCCAGAAGTTCTGTTTTTTATTTTAAGATCTCTGTCTCTTTTATTAATATTCTCAGTTATTTTTCTGATTTCCTTGTGTTGGTTTTCAACCTTCCCTTGGGTCTCCTTAAGTTTCCTTACAATCTATACTTTGAATTATCATTTAAGACTCTTCATTTTGGTTAAAGTCTATTGCTAGAGAGCTACTGTAATCTTTCAGTAATATCACTATATTCAGTGTTCTTATGCTGGTTTCTTCTCATCTGGAGGAACAGCCTCTTCTTGTTTTTGAATTCACTGTCATTTGGATGGAAATTCCACCCCCAACGCCCCCAGAGGGTGTGACTGTGGAGCACATTGGGTAGGGTCTTTCAGCTTTGCTTCTATAGCCCTGTGAACCTTGTGTTGGCAGATTATGTATTGGGTTGTGCAATTCAACATTCAGGCCAGTAGGTGGTGCTTATGGGTAAAAGCCAGCTCTGGCAAAGGCAGATGAGTATGTACTTGACCTTTGTTTACTGTGAAGTGTTCTCTGTTGTTTCAAGTGATGGGCTACACAACAAAATGCCTGGCAGTCTGAGTTTCCTGTTCAGCCGGGAAAGGGGGGAGACTGGGCAGAGCTGGACCACCTGGCTCACCCATGAATACCCCAGTGATGAGCACAGTAACCATCTCTGATGGGGATGGCTGGGGGAGCTCCTGGTAAAATATACCAAAATCTCTGTGGGGGATATGAGAGGCAGCTGCATCAGCTCCACATACCAGAAAGGCAGTAATGTACTCTGTTTTCCTATCATATCTGTGTCCCAGAGCTTGTGACTCTCAGTTCAGGCATACAGTGTTGTCTATCACCAGGTCACAGTGTAGCTGAGAGACATGGAAACCATCTGCTCTGTGGTTCCCCATGGGAGTGACTTCAGTGTGGAACCTCTTTACTCAGCCAAATATAGGCATCTTTATAACTTGCCTGTTCTGATGCTGCTGCTTCACGTACAGAGGAGCAGGGGCTCCATCCTTCAGTACATGTGTGGGTGTCAGCTGTGGTGTTGGCTGGTTGTGTTGGCTTGACCACAGATCCCAGGGGAGGAGGTAAGGTGCCAGTTGTGGTGGACTGGTCTAGGCAATCCCCTACTCCACAGGCCCCTAGATAGCCCACTGGATGTTGTGTACGAGTCTTGTAGAAGTTGGACCAGGATTAGGACAGCAGACTTATTCTCAGATCCATCAAATTCAGGTGCTAGCTGCAATACAGAGGAGTAAGCTAGTCCCCTGGTCACCAACAGAACTCCAAGGTAAGGGCAGGCAGAATGCTCTTGTAGTGTCAGGATGCTCAAGGTGTGGGAGCCCCAGGATACATTGCAGGCCTGTAGGGGCTGGGTTCTCAGGAAGGCTCTGAGTCGCAACTAAAATAATCAGGTGGGAACCTTTCACTGGGGAAGTCAGGGCCTACTTAGTGGGAGCAGTAGCAGTGGAGGCAGACACCTATGGGGCTCATGGCCCACAAGTGGTTTTTCTCCCACAGAAGGAGTGGCAGAATCCTTTATTTGGGGACACAGAAGTGCCCAATCTTTCACTCCCCTTCTGTTCTGGAGGTGACTACAGCAGCATTATGTGGCTGGATCCCAGCATAGAATGCAGGCCTCCAGGGGCTGGGCTTTCAAAACGGGGGCAGGTCTTTACCACAATGCTCAGGCAAGGGCAGAGAAGCTACTCTGCAGGTCTGTTACTGGGGAAAGTAGGCCCTCTTCAGTGGGAGCAACGGAAGCTAGCAACTATGGGCATGCAATCCACTTGCAGTTTTGTCCCACAGAAGTGATGGTGGATTTTGCTGTTGGGGTGTGTCAATGTACCCAGTTTCTCTACTCCATCCTGGCCTGCCAGTGGCAAAGGTGACAGTAATGGTGGAAGTAATAAATGTTGTGGTATCTGAAGTCTAGATCATCATCCTGTAGGGGTTGGGCTCTCAGAAGAATGCTGAGTCACAGCCACAATGCTCAGATGGGGGCACAGCAGCTGCCCTGAGGATTTGATAACAGGGATGGCAGCCCCCACTTAGCAGGGAGCAACAGAGGCAGGCAGTCATGGGGTGCACAGTCTTCACACTCCTTCATCCCACAGCAGTGACAGAAGTGTCTGGCTTTGGGGTATGCAAAAATGCCTGACTTCTCTGCTCCCTCCCTGGCACGACAGTGGCAGCTGGCACTTACGTGCAGCTGCTTAGGGATCAAAAGCCTGCGTGACTCCATGTGGATTTGAGAAATGCCTTTGCAAAGTCTCCAAGCAGCTCTCTGCTATTCTGAATGGTGGAGGTAAGGGTTGAGCCGGCTCTCCTATGGCGAAGATTATAAAAGTCCATGGTGGAAGGGTGAGATCCTGTGGGTCTCTCACTCACTCATTCCTTCACTGTGACAGGGAGGTTCTCCTGGCTCCACGCTAGTCCCAGCTCAGCAGGATGCCTTACCTCACTCTTCTCTGCATTCCCCGATTCCTGCCACTTCTCTGATGAATTCCAAGGTGCTCTCTTCAAAGGTCTACTCAAATGTTAATATTTACTTGCTATTTTGATTGCTCTCCATGAGAGAAGTGCCCACTAGCTGCTTCTAGTCAGCCATCTTGAACCATGCCTCATTAATTGTGTAATACCTTTAGAGTATACATTATCTAATCCAAACTTATAAGTGTAAGTACACTTTTTTTTCTGTCTTTTTTTTTTTTTTTTTTTTTTTTTTGAGATAGAATCTAGCTCTTCTTACCCAGGCTGGAGTGCAATGGCGCCATCTCAGCTCACTGCAACCTCCATCTCCCAGGTTCAAGAGATTCTCTTGCCTCAGTCTCCTAAGTTGCTGGGATTACAGGTGCATGCCACCATGCCCAGCTAATTTTTTGTATTTTTAGTAGAGACGGGGTTTCACCATATTGGCCAGACTGGTCTCAAACTTTTGACCTCAGGTGATCCACCCGCCTTGGCCTCCCAAAGTGCTAGGATTATAAGTGTGAGCCACAGCGCCCGGCCTAAGTACACTTATATCAAGGCATTGCACACCTTAACAACTGCTCTCTTAAGTCCTGGTGGCAGCCAATAATTTGCAATTTCCTGAGAACAAGTCAATTCTTATATGACTTTAGTCATGCCATTGCTGTTCTATGAAATGTCTGCCACAATTTGAAGCAAGAAAAAATTGAGCAGACTCTAGTACTGATTCTGGTTAAAGAGAATCAGAGGTCTCAACTACATAAGAAATGATAGGAATAGACAGAACCACATAAGAAATAATAGAAATAGACAGTAGACATAAGGAAGGAAACAAAGGGAAAATCAAGAGCCTTGCAAATTAATTGTGTATGAGCAATAAAAATGACTTGAACGACTAGGTTAGTGATTCTACCATTAATAGAGATTAGAAGCACAAGAAATATGATACATTTTGGAAATAATAATGAGATAAGTTCTGCCCATCTTTCTTGAAATGTTTATGGTAAACTCATATGGAGGCATGCAGTGGGTAGCAGAACATACAGATATGACATGAAGCAAATAAACTCCCATTTAAAATCTAGAATTGTGAGGCATTTTTATAATGATACTAACCAATGCTTTTTGAGTGAATCAAGTCACTTTTCACACTTTAGTATTTGTACATGTTCATATTTCTGCCTACCTCATTAGTTTATGAGCTACCTAAGGATGAGAATAACTCACATTAATATTTGATTTTTTTCATATTTGCACAATGCCTGACTCATGGCACACTCTTAAATTATACGGCCTGAAAGTTGCCTTTCTAGAATTTATTTAAGATAATATCAGGTTAGATTCAATGATAAGCATGGGCCATATAGAATGTGTCAGGTGCTTTATAAAAAGATAAAAGCACATTTCTCTTATATATTATCAGAATTTCTACAAAAATAAATAACGTGGGCATCTTTTGTGTAATACACTCAGTCTTTCATTATTTATCAGTTTAACCATTTTGAATACATATTTGCAAGGCACTGTGTCAGGGAAAAAAAAAAAAACCTTTAAACAATTTAAAACTACCCAAGTGTATGGGCAGTTCCAGTATTTATAAAATTTCAGATGATTGCAAAAAAGATCTAAATAATCTATTTTCCAGTAACTTTTTTGCTACTTATAAGATAGAAACAATATCTTAATCATTTCACATTATTCTTTCCATTCTTCATCTCCCCTACATAGCTTTTATAAGTGCTCAAAATTTTAAAAATGGATGAATTCACTCTTTTAAAGAATGGTGGCCTGAAAATTAGAAAATCTTCCCTAACAAGCAAAGAAATATTACACAATTCTTTTAGCCAAAGGGTCCCTGAATTTCTTCTCTGTGAAATGAATGTGGGTTAGCAAATCCTGATTTCAGGTCTAAAATACTTGGATTTTGCTCTTTGCGTGAAAGTTGAATTTCTCTACTTGAAAAACTAAAAATGCAAAGGAGGTCAGGGCAGTGGTTCATGCCTGTAATCTCAGCATTTTGGGAGGCTGAGGTGGGTGGATCACTTGAGGTCAAGAGTTCGAGAGCAGCCTGACCACCATGGTGAAACCCCTTCTCTACTAAAAATACAAAAATTAGCCGGGTGTGATGGCATGCACTTGTAGTCCTAGTCCCAGCTACTTGGGAGGCTGAGGCAGGAGATTCATTTGAACTTGGGAGACAGAGTTTGCAGTGAGCTGAGATAACCCCACTGCACTCCAAAGTATGCCACAGAGTGAGACACCATCACAAAATAAATAAATGAATATGTAAACAAACAAATAAGCAAATGAAATATTTGCTGTAATGTTTGATTTCCTTCTTTTCTTTTCCACCTTCCTGTGAACACCTCTAGATAGAGATGATATCCTACTCATATTTGCTCTGAAGCACCTAACATAATGCTTCATTCATGGTAGGTACAGAATGTATATTTGATAAATAAATAATTTTTGCAAATAAAAAGTAAATTAGTTCAGAACACAAAATGTATACTGTGACTTCAACTTTATAGGTACATTGCATGGCATTCCTTGAAGATTTATTTATTGAGGATATATTTTATAGTAGACATTGTTTTCTACACTGTGGATATAATACAGCAATGATAACACAAAATTCTTGCTTACATAAATTTATACTGTATTGGAAGGGAGACAAAAAGATCAAAGAGGGAAAAAAATAAATGAAAAGAAAATTTGAGACAATGACAGATAAAGGAAGAAATTCCACAAATTATTTAAAGAGTGCCCTTAAACTCACTCCTTGTCTATCACATCAAATTGCACCCATTGTTTCCATGCCTTGGGTCATTTGATATTTAGAAAAATTGGTTGAAGACTTTTTTCTTATCTTCTTAGTAGTAAAACAATTGCAAATAGTAAATGACAAAGTTTGGCTATGTCCCCACCCAAATCTCACTTGGAATTTTAATCCCCATGTGTTATTGGGGGGACCCTGTGGGAGGAAATTGAATCATGGGGGCAGGTTTTTCCCATGCTGTTCTCAAGATAGTGAATGAGTCTCACAAGACCTAATAGTTTTATAAAGGGCAGTTCCCCTACACATGCTCTCTTGCCTGCTGCCATGTAAGACGTCCCTTTGCTCTTCCTTCATCATCTGCCATGATTGTGAAGCTTCCCCAGCCATGTGAAACTATGAGTCCATTAAACCTCTTTTTCTTTATAAATTACACAATCAGGTATGTGTTCATTAGCAGCATGAGAACAGACAAATACAGTAAGTAACTCTGTAATCCTCTATAAAGAATATTCTAAATTCTAAATTACAAGAGCACAACTTGAGTTTTAGTAATGTAAAGTCATGCAGCCTACCCACCAAATATTATCCAAATGTTGATAAAGAAAATTAGATGCAATAATCAAGTAGGTAATGGAATGTCATTAGCCAAGTGGAAACCCCTGGGGGAAATGAACCTTCTCTTTATTGTGTTATCATTATTGATAAAGAGATATTTTCCCCTGATATATCAATTTTCTGGAAGATACTTCTGCCCATGGTAGTTGGGAATATTTGGATTTCCCCATATTTATAAGGTTTAGTCAACATTCTTCATGTTTCTCCTCTACTTGTTAATCTATCATTATACCCCTCACCCTGCAAGAGACTATTTCACTTGATTTGGGTTTCATTAGTCAGAAATAGAGCAAAGGGTGAAAATTAGGTCTTGTAAGATCCAGCTGTCAGAAAAATCAGCCAGCTGTGATTGACTAATAGAAGAAAATACATCTGATTGTGTAGTACAAAACCGAGTTGCTGTTGTTTAATATGATTCTGTCAGCAAAACCTTCTCAGCTGACAGTCTTTTTGGAACAGCCATCTGTTTTTGAGGATTATCAAAATATTTATGACATGTTTTCTCTGAAAGATGATATCTTATCCCTTTCAATAGATTAACGCCTTGAGGGTAACTGCAAAGCTAAGTAGAGAAGAAAAACTTAACTTTAATATTTATCTTAGTCAAAAACAAATCCATGCCCATTTCTTTCTACTGTCATAAGGTTATTAAATTAATATCAACTGAAGTTGGTTTTACTTTTATTCACAGATTTAAAGCCAGGTTGAATTAAAACATAGTTTATATATAGAATTCTAATTTGAAGTTCAATTACTTCCATCCTTTATCAATTGTATGTGCTTATAAAAAATATCTAAAGTAATGAGCATAATTATAAATGGAAATTTGGAAATTAGAAGATATGTTTTTTTAATTTTCTGGATAATTATTAGTATACTTATAAATTGAATGATTTTTTGTTTTTAACAGAAAGTTATATAAAATACATTAATTTTAAAAAAAAGTTTCTAATATAGCTAAGGAAAAAAGCTGCTTTGATCTATAGTTTTATTTCATTTTGGTTTGTTTTGGACATGAAAAACTATTTTTTAATAATTATTTTAGTAATTATAATAAAAAATGAGCAGTACACTGTAGATTTTCTCATCTTAGGAAAAGTAAACTTCTAAATATACTAATACATTTTAGTGTGCTTTGTCTCAATAAATAGCTTTTTTTCAGAAGTTGTGTGGCGGTTTTAATATTTCATTTACATATATGTAGAAAAAAAATCTGAATACATGTAGGAAAAAAATCTGAATTTCTTTGGGTTGATTTTTCCCTAATATATATTATCTTATTTTTGGAACAGAACACAGACTAAGAAGCAATGTCATTCATTATGAGTCAGATTTGGCTTTAAATAATTGAGTGATTTATTATTTAGATCCTGGTAGTTTTTATTCATTTATTTATTTGTGTATTTGTTTATTTGTTCATTATTTTCCCCACACATTAGCCCTGAAAAATGTAATGATTTTTCTACTTCTATAAAATCACTTTGAGGATCAAAGTAACTAGTCTTTTTTTAATTGTAAAGTGGAGTATCACTTAAACCTATGTGTCATGAATACACATATTAACAGTTAGCCTGCAGCCAACGTTATATAAAAATTTGCAATTTGCTAAGAAAATGCTGTGTTCTGCAAGAAATCAATATTATTGAGTTTAAGTAGCTTACAGTCTAGCGATAAAGCCTGGCATGGATAATTAGAGATGGCATAAATTGAGTTTTGGATTAGGATAAACCTGGTTTGAAAGCCAGTCCTTCTATGTATTGTACTGTGGTTTGAAACAATGTTCCTAAATCTTCTGAAATTTAGTACTACCTCCAGATAATTAGCATCAAATTAGCATCAATTGTAAAGTGTTAATGCTGGGATTCAATGAGAAAATTTCACCTAGAAATCCAATCAACGTGACTTCTTCATCGTCACAGAGCAAGTCAAATGTGAGTGTTACCAAGGAGTTGCAAACAAAGAGATATTGAAGCACAGAGTGAGAAGAGGTTAATTAAATTATAGAAATATGGAAAGTTATAATTTGAACTAAATTAACATTGAATGCACACATAATGCTGAAAACATGTGCAGAGATGGATTTATATGCAATTATTCTCCAATTTTGTTTGACCTCAATAAAAGTCTGATTCCGTTCTGTTGTATTCAAAAGTGCTACTACTATATGCTTAATAGTATCCCACTTTTAAAGAAAAAAGAGGGCCTACCAAGAAAATGGAATTTAAACCCAGTAGGAATGAATGCAATTGAGTTGAAATGAGAATTGAGCTGAGTATTATTCCATGTGATTGAAGCTGAATTCACTATAATGCGCTGTGAGCTGTGCTTTCCTCTGACATTGTAACGGCTGGATAATTTAGTCCAAAAAATGAAAAAGAAAAAGAAATTAAATTGGTATTTTTTTCATCTAAAATAAGCAAGAATTTTGAGAAATATTGTTATAAAATGAATATGGTGTAATATGTATGCAGGAAAAGAGAAAGAAAAGGGCTTTGTCAGCTGATAAAACACAAACAAAGCATGAGCTTACTATAAGTTCAAATGTATAACATATAAAAATGTACTCTAAATAATCAATCAGATTCTCTATTACCATCAAGGCATATGTCTTGGTTCCCTCTTCAAGGCTTCCTTGTGATGTTCATCTTAAGCTGACTGTTTCCAGATACAAATGTTGTGGATGGCAGCAGGAAAACCCAGCACCTGGCCTCACATAGTGCTTATGCCCAGTCTCAATCCTGATGCACATGCACCCCATGTGTACTTCGCCTGTCTATCTAATATCACTGAGTTTCCCTATGACTTCAGTTCTTAAAAATTTCATCACCATAACATCAGGAGACATTTGCTTTAGTGTCAATTCCTGGTCATACCATATATAGTCACTGGAAACACAAGCGATCACACAGAAAAAAATAGATTTCTAAATTAATATATGAGAAAAGATCATCAGTAGCTTAACATCAGTCAAAGTCACTGTGTGAGTATCATGCATTACTTATAAAATTTGTGACAGACACATTAGGGTTGTTGGGATTA
Organism: Theropithecus gelada; assembly: GCF_003255815.1. NCBI lineage: Eukaryota > Metazoa > Chordata > Mammalia > Primates > Cercopithecidae > Theropithecus > Theropithecus gelada. Next base: position 27,404,937 of record NC_037682.1, on the reverse strand, counting down.
GACAAAGAAACCTATTTCTTAGCTATTAGGAGAAACTGATTTAAGTTTTCTTCTACTGATCTTCAGCAATTCCTGAAAGGTACAGGTACAAGTAAGAATCTGAGGTTCTATCAATATCACTGGGGAGAGGTTATTAACATTTCTGGGAAATGATGACATTGTATTGCTTAATTTTTTTTTTTTTTTTTTGAGACAGAGTCTTGCTCTGTCACCCAGGTTGGAGGGCAATGGTGCTATCTTGGCTCACTGCAAGCTCCACCTTCCAGATTACGCCATTCTCCTGCCACAGTCTCCCGAGTAGCTGAGACTATAGGTGCCCGCCAGCACTCTTGGTTAATTTTTTGTATTTTTAGTAGAGCCGGGGTTTCACCTTGTTAACCAGGATGGTCTCGATCTCGTGACCTCGTGATTCACCCACCTCGGCCTCCCAAAGTGCTGGGATTACAGGCGTGAGTCACTGCGCCCGGCCATAGTATTTATTTTTTATACCCATTAAACTAATACTGTAGATAACTTAAAATTATAAAACATTTTAAAAAGTTGCACATCAATTCAACACTTAAAAGAAAAAAAAAAAAACTGGAAATATTCCCTTTCAGTTTTCTCCATGCACACACTCACACACAAACACATGCATCTAATCAAGCACATACATACGGTATACATTTATTTCTACACCCATACAAACATTATTTATACTAGATAGGTCATTCAGTGTCTACAATTTTGTATATTTTCATTCAGTGTATTACGACTTTTTTTAAATAAAATATATGTGAAAATAATAATTTCAATTAGTTAATTTGACAACTAATTTTTTAGTGATTGTTATGTGCCAGATACTTTTGTAGATGGATGAATTTTATCAGTGAAACTTGAATGGAACTAGCGGCCATTATTTCAAGTGAAGCAACTCAAGAATGGAAAACCAAATACCATATTCTTTCACAGGAACTCAGCTATAAGGATACAAAAACACACAAGGTGTTACAATAGATTTTGAACTCGGCGGAGGTGGGGAATTTGGGACGGTTGATGGAAAAAATACAACATATGAGGTAGTGTAGACTGCTTGGGAGATGGGTGCACTAAAATCTCAGAATTCAGCACTAAACAACTCATCCATGTAACCAAAAACCACCCATAACCCAGAAACTATTGACATTAAAAAAAAAAAATTAAAAAACACCATGACAACACTACTCACAAAAGAAAGATAAAGATCCTTGCTCTCATAGAGCTTGTTTGTTTGGAAGTAGAAGATAGGCAATAAAAACTTTAAAAAAGTATAGAATTCAATTACAGAGTATAGTAAAAAGATGATGAGTGCCATGTATTATATTAAGGAAAAAATATGATATAAATAATCAGTGAATAGGATAGAGAGGTTGTATTTTTATTTTGTTTTTATTTTATTTATTTATTTTTGAGACAGAGTCTTGCTCTCTCACCCAGGTTGGAGTGCAGTAGTGCGATGCCAGTTCACTTCAACTTCCGCCTCCTGGGTTCAAGGGAGAGGTTGTATTTTAAGCAGCCTTGCAGGGCTGTTCTCATTGAGAAGGTGAGATTTGACAGATTTGAAGGAGGTAAGAAAGTTAGCTCTGAGAATATCAGAGAAAGGTGAAAGAAAATTTCAGGCAGAGAGAATAACCAGTGCCTGAACCCTAAGCCTGGTGTGTTCTAGGAGAGAAATGGAGGCCCTGATGACTCAAGAGAAAGAGAAAAGAGTAGAATCTGGGAATGTCAGGTAGGATGCCCTGTATTATCTCATCAAGACTCGGCTGTTAAGTAAACTGCAGTGGCTCATCCGTTTACTCCCAGGATTTTGGGAGGCCAAGGAGAGCGGATCACTTGAGGTCAGGAGTTTGAGACCAGCCTGGGCAACATGGCAAAACTCCATCTCTACAGAAAATACAAACAATTAGTCAGATGTGGTGGTGCATGTCTGTGGTCCCAGCTACTCCAGAGGTGGAGGTGGAAGGATCTCTTGAGCCTGGGTGGTCGAGGCTGCAGTGAGCAGAGATCCCATGCCACTGCACTCCAGCCAAGGTGACAGAGTGAGACACTTGTCTCAAAAAAAAAAAAAATCAATGCAGGACTTTCTGTGTGAGTGACCAGTGTAGGACACCCAGCATTTAGGATGTAATGCTCTTTGGTTACATTTTATCTTTGAATTGTGTTTTGAAAGTGATGTCCTATAGGACAATGGCAGATGCTCCAGGGTAGTGGTGTCAGAAGTTTTAGCTCATTCATAATCCCACCTCCTATCTCCTTTCTACCTCTTCAGGATGGTAGAAGCCCCTGTCACTCCAGGCCTTACTCAATCTTACTTTTTATTTTATTTTAATTTTTTTTTTTTTGAGATGGAGTCTCTTACTGTCCCCCAGGCTGAAGTGCAGTGGCATGATCTTGGCTCACTGCAAGCTCCACTTCCCAGGTTCATGCCATTCTCCTACCTCAGCCTCCCAAGTAGTTGGGACTACGGGCGCCAACCACCATGCCCAGCTAAATTTTTGTTAGGCAGGTGGATCACGAGGGCAGGAGATCAAGACCATCCTGGTCAACACAGTGAAACCCTGTCTCTACTAAAAATACCCAATCTTACTTTCTAGCCCCTGTCATTCCAGACCTTACTCAATTTCTCCAACTGGAGACTGATGCTAACTTTTGCTGGAGTAGCAACCTGGTAATATGGGGATTCCAGCACTCTGCTGTCTTCCTATGCCCCCAGTGGGGTGAGGCAAACACTCTACACTATCTCAAGGCTGGAACTTTCCCTCTCCAGGCTGACAGCACTAGGTGGCAGGTGACTAGGTGAGGACCTCTAACTCTACCTTCTACCCCTTCCAGGTACATAGAATGTCTAGATAAAGTGATTGAAATTTCTCTGGCATTGTATTTTAGTCCATTTTCACACTGCTGATAAAGACCTACCCAAGACTGGATAATTTATACAGGAAAAAGGGTTTAATGGACTTACAGTTCCACATGGCTGGAGAGGCCTCACAATCATGGTTGAAGGTAAAAAGGAGCAAGTCATGTCTTACATGGATGGCAGCAGGCAAAGACAGAGAGACTTTGTCCAGGTGAACTACTTTATTTAAAACCATCAGACCTCATGGGACTTATTCAGTATTTCAAAAACAGCATGAGAAAGACTCACCCTCATGATCCATTTACCTCCCACTGGGTACCTCCCACAACACGTGGGAATTGTGAGAATTACAATTCAAGATGAGATTTGGGTGGAGACACAGACAAACCATATAATTCCACCTCTGGCCCCTCCCAAATCTCATGTCCTCACATTTCAAAACCAATCATGCCTTCCCAACAGTTCCCCAAACTCTTAACTCATTTCAACATTAACTGAAAAGTCCACCATCCAAAGTCTTATCAGAGACAAGGCAAGTCCCTTCTACCTACGAGCCTGTAAAATCAAAATCAGGTTAGTTACTTCCTAGATACAATGCGGGTACAGGCATTGGGTAAATACAGCCATTCCAAATGAGATAAATTGGCCAAAACAAAGGGGTTACAGGCCCCATGCAAGTGCAAAATCCATCATAGTAGTCAAATCTTAAAGCTCCAAAATGATGTCCTTTGACTCCATGTCTCACTTCCAGCTCACCTGATGCAAAAGGTGAGTCCCCATGGCCTTGGGCAGTTCTGTCCCTGTAACTTTGAAGTGTAGAGCCTGCCTCCTGGCTGCTTTCATGGGCCAGCATTCCGTGTGTATGGCTTTTCAGACACATGGTGCAAGCTGTCGGTGGATCTACCATTCTGGGGTCTGGAAAATGGTGGCCCTCTTCTCACAGCTTCACTAGGTGGTACTCCAGTAGGGACTCTGTGTGGGGGTTCCAACCTCACATTTCCCTTCTGCGCTTTCCTAGCAGAGGTTCTTTGTGAGTGCCCCACCCCTGCAGCAAACTTCTGCCTGGGTATCCAGGTGTTTTCTTACATCCTCTGAAATCTGGGTGGAGGTTCCCAAACCTCAATTCTTGACTTCTGTGCACCTGTTGGCTTAAAACCACTTGAAAGCCACCAAGACTTTGGGCTCGCACCCTCTGAAGCCCAGCCTGAGCTACACTTTTACCCTTTTAAGTTATGGCTATAGCAACTAGAACACAGGGCACCAAGTGCCCAGGCTGCACACAGCATGGGGACCCTGGGCCTACCCCTTGAAACCATTTTTCTTCCTAGACCTCTGGACCTGTGATGGGAGGGGCTGCTGTGAAGACCTCTGACATGACCTGGAGACATTTTCCCCATTGTCTTGGAGATTAACATTCAGCTCCTCATTTCTTACACAAATTTCTGCATCCAGCTTGAATTCCTTCTCAGAAATGGGATTTTCATCTCTATTGCATTGTCAGGCTGTACATTTTCTGAACTTTTGTACTCTGTTTTCCTTTTAAAATTGAATGCCTTTAGCAGCAACCAAGTCACCTCTTGAATGCTTTGCTGGTTAGAAATTTCTTTCACCAGATACCCTAAATCATCTTTCTCAAGTTCAAAGTTCCACAAATCTCTTGGACAGGGCCAAAATGCTGCCAGTCTCTTTACTAAAACATAACAAGTGTAACCTTTGCATCAGTTCCCAACAAGTTCCTCATTTCCATCTGAAACCCCCTCAGCCTGGATGTTATTGTCTATATGCTATCAGCATTTTGGTCAAAGCCATTCAACAAGTGTCTAGGAAGTTCTAAATTTTCCCACATTTTCCTGTCTTCTTCTTAGCCCTCCAAACTATTCCAACCCCTGCCTCTTACCCAGTTCCAAAGTCACTTTCATATTTTGGCATATCTACAGCAGCACCCGCTTTTGGTACCAATTCACTGTATCAGTCTATTTTCATGCTGTTGATAAAGACATACCCAAGACTTGGTAATTTATACAAGAGAAAGGGTTTAATGGACTTACAGTTCCACGTGACTGGGGAACCTCACAATAATGGCAGAAAGCAAGGGGGAGCAAGGCATGTCTTACATTGATGGCAGCAGGCAAATAAAGAATCTGTGCATGGGAACTCCTCTTTAAAATCATCAGATTTCATGAGACTTATTCACTATTGTGAGAACAGCATGAGAAAGATCCACCCCAGTGATTCAGTTTCCTCCTGCTGGGTCCTTCCCACAATAAGGAGGAATTGTAGGAATTACAATCAAGATGAGATTTGGGTAGAGACACAGTCAAATCATATCAGGTTGCCAGTCTTTTGGGAGTTAGGATGGAGGACGTGTCAGGAGGGCAGATTAAGTTCTCTACCCACAGTGGAGGACCAGTATTTTTATCTTATACCAACCCCCTCAAATTATAGAACTAGCCTTGGGAGAAGAATATTGAACAGAAGAATAAAATTATGATCCTCAACATTTTAAATAGTTACTTTTTAATATGTTGATAATAAGCTATAGAAAGACAGTGGTAGATGCTAGGAAGGAGAGGCTACCATATTATCCCAGTGGGAGATGAGAATGTCTCAGGTTAAGCTGGTGCAAGTATAGATGGTGAGAAATGGTACAAACTTACATTTGCTAGAAAGGAAATAAAATATGATCACTTGGTACACAGGACATAGAATATAAATGACACACGTGTCAACAATATTTCAGATTTTTGGCCTGAGCTACTGTAATAATTGAGTTACCATAAGCCGATATGGAGAAGGCTGAGGGCAGATCAGGTTTGGGAGTAGAGAGAGGAGGAGTTCAATCTTTTTCATGTTTATCATATTATTATGTGGACAACCAAATTATAGGGTAAATAGTTATATAAAAAGGTATGTAGCTCTGAAGAGGTAGTCTAGGTTGAAGTTGTCAATTTGTAGTTTCAATTTATACAGCTTTAATGCCATGTGTATTTGTCCATTTTCACGCTGCTTATAAAGACCTACCTAAGACTGGGTAATTTATAAAGAAAAAGAGGTTTAATGGACTCACAGTTCCATGTGGCTGGGGAAGCCTCACAATCACGGTGGAAGGTGAAAGGCATGTTTTATATGATGGCAGCAAGAAAGAATGAGAAAGGGGAAACACCTTATAAAAACATCAGATCTTGTGAAACGTATTCACATCCATGAGAACAGTATGAGGGAAAATGCCCCCATGATTCAATTATCTCCCACCCGTCCCTCTCACAACATGTGGGAATTATGGGAGCTATGATTCAAGATGAGATTTGGGTGGGGATACAGCCAAACTATATCACCATGGTGCCCAAGTGAAGTCATTGAAGTGGGGGTGTAGGAAGAGAAGAGAAAAGGACCAAGGACTTATCTCCTTGCTACCATATTAGGAGTAAACAAGTGGAAGAGTTTAGTCTAGCAGTGAACCATTTACATAAACCTTAAGACTGAAAAGGAGTAGCCAATGAAGTAAAAGGAATTCAGTAAATGTGCTGTTAATGGAGCCAATAAAAGAAAGTTTAATAAGATGCATTAACTGTGCCACAAGTTACTAAAAATTCAAATAAAATAAGAACTAGAGGATGACTGTAAAATGGCACTACCTGGCTAAAACTTTTATAAGTAATCTATTTCCCAGTTACTGGTCTTTTAATTTTTGAAACAAATCTCCTATTGAAAACAAGGCTGCAACAATTATATATAGAAGCAATAGCTCTATATTTTTGTCTAATTGGAGCTATTTCTGCATTGCATAATTGATCATAAAAATTGAAAGATAGAAATATTTCACTGTAGAAATATTTATATATATGTCCAACAAGCTTTTCAAAAGACAAATACAGCAGAATATAGCAGAAACCCTGACTATTTGAAGAGGTAGTCTACATGCATAAATACATATATCTAGTATTGTATGATCTGCAAGATTTTCCCAATATATCTGAAAAGTCAACATGGACCCAGTCAATTTTACAACATTTTTTTTTTTTTTTTTTACAGAAATTGACAAGCAGAACTAAAAGTCAATTTGGGATAAATATTACATCTGAGAGTATTCAAAACATTTTGAAAAAAAGCATCTTTTGGGGGAAAATATGAAAAGGTACTGGGGGTTAATAATTAAAAGAATGTCATATTGTTATATAAACAGAAAACGGTAGAAATGGTATTGCAACTATCACTAAGCATTTGAAGAGTGGGAGGAAAAGATACAGTGACCTCTCGTTATGCACACATAGACATGCACATCTCACACATAGATCAGTAGGCTGAAAAAATCCATTAAAAGTGTTATCAAATTTAAAAGACCACATTTTAAATACTGGCTTAAGAACAAATTTTTAAACAGATACCAGAAAAGAATTATCAAACACTGATTGAAATTGATAAATGCATAAAAATTCTGTTAGTAGAACAAAAATACAGAATTCAGCTAAATAAATAGAAATAATCCTTTAATAAATAATGAAATAGAAAGGGTTACAGAGTACTAAAGAAATCATCAAAACCTTTTCAGTCAATAGTTGGTATAAAACTATAAAATTTATACATTATAATATGGATGGATCTTACAAAAACCACTGTGGTAAATGGTATATTAGGTATATTAGACAATACCATTTCGATACAATAAAAATTTAGTATTAAAATTCAAAGTAAAAATTAATATACTGCTTTTAATTCAATAGTACATGTTTTAAATAATACGAATAAACAGAAGGGTGCTTTAAACACATGGAATCATTGTCAATGTTGATAGAAGGTAATAAGACTGGAAATCTGAATTACAAAGAAAAGAATACATTTGTGAACAAATAAATATAGAGGCCTTAAATAGGTTCATCTACCTAAATAGATCAAATACTAGAGTATGGATGTTAATCATTTGTACCCAGGCTTTAATTTTTAAAAAGTACACTTGAATAATAAACACATAAAGTAATTCCTGATTCCATTAGTAATTTTACAAAAACAAAATAGAGAATACGGGTAAAAAAATAGGAAAAGAGGGAACATATATATAATTTTAGTTATTATGAATACATAATAGTTGTATATATTTGTGGGGTACGTGTGATCTTTTTATACAAGAATAAAATGTGTAATGATCGAATTAAGGTAATTGGTATATACATCTCTAGCATTTATGATTACTTTGTATTAGAAACATTCTAATTCCACTGTTTCAGTTATTTTGAAATATACATTATTGTTCACTATAGTCATCCTATATTTTAACTAACAGTTTGGCCATTCATGCACACATGAAAATAGAATGTTTATAGCCAGAAAATTGTTTGTTAAAATAAGAGTCTTGCAATGTCTACAGGAGTGTAAATGAGTTCAAACATTGTGGTTATGTATAAAATTTTTATAAATTTGAATAATATATTTTTCAAACAAAAAACAAGTTAACAAAGGTAATCATTATCAGGTATTATTATATGGTTTTGTGTGTGTATTTATTTATTTTATATATATGTATTTATATATTCATATATTTATGTATAACTTTTATATTATATATTATATATAAAACATTATATATAATATATTAACCAATATATAATTATATATTAACCTATATATAATTATATTACATATATTTTATCCTATATATATTTTATAATATATCATATATATTTATATACATTTGCCTAGGGGAGGTTTCCAGGAATGTCCATATGCAAAGGCTGATCAATGCTGGGAAAAAGGCCTGACTATATTAACTCAACTGGGGACAATTATAAAGGACTCTTCTAGCTTGAGAGTCCCTGTGGGGTTACTCGTGGATGTTAACAGACTGACAGCATTTGCAGCTCACCTTCTTATTGGCCAATCCTGCTGTTTGCCCTTTCCTTTCAACTAACATCTCAAGAATACTTAATACATGTCTAGCAATGCCAAGTTTCAGTTTAGAATAGGATTCCAAGTATGTTTTTAAAGACCTGTTCCTGGTATCAAAAATGCTATGTGCATCTATTTGGTATGCGTATGAGAGTGTGTGTGTGTGTTTGTGTATTCTTTAAGGCTCTTGATAAATAATCTCAAATGGTGTGATGCCATTGTATCAAATATGCTATATGCATCTATTTGGTATGCTTATGAGAGAGAGAGAGAGAGTGTGTGTGTGTGTGTGTGTGTGTGTGTGTGTGTGTGTGTTTATTCTTTAAGGCTCTTGATAAATAATCTCAAATGGTGTTATGCCATTGTAAACTTTCCAGTGTTTTTAAAAGAGTGCCTACTGCATGGTACTTTGAAATAAAGCTCAGAGTTGCAGGGTTTAACATGGTTTGGTTTCCAGCTTTGTCAGTTTGACATGTAAAGGACAGAATGTCAACATCCCATAACATTTTGTTTAAATTTTCTTGAATTTCTAAAGTTGTTGAGTTGTCATTTATTTAACAGTCTTTTAAACTATATTGGTTGTCTATTCGTGTTTTTAATATTTTCTGTTGCCTATTAATTGTTTTTGTTTAGTTCTTTTGTATTGAACATACATATTGCTTTAGCTTCAGATACCAGATGCTAGAAAGCTGGTAAGGAAAGAAGCTTCCAACAGCAGTGGATCACAAGAAAGGTAATACGTGACTTCTCTTCAGTCTGCCACATACATTTGAATTCTATTGCTTTTTTTCTCTATAAGCAAACTTTTCAAATAATCTCTCCAAGTTTATGAACTAGGTGGACTCTGCACCCAAAACATTAGAAAGCACAAAGGGATGCAGATAAAATAAGCGTACAGCCATGTTGGAAGACAACTTGGGAGTTTCTTACAAAGTTTAACTCAGTCTTACCAGGTCATTCAGCCATTACTCTCCTAAATGTTTGCACAAATAAATTGAGAGTTTACATCATACAAAAACTTGCAGATTTGTGTTTATAGCCATTTTATTTGCAATCGCAAAAAAATTAGGAGTTACCAAGATTTCCTTTAATAGGTGAATGAGTAAATAGTTTGAAGATATTCTAAAACAGTTGAATAGGAAAATAAAAATTAGACAAGACTCAGACTCTCAGACTTATATAGACTCATACAATGGAAAATTAAAAGAAATGAACAGTCAAGCTATAGAAATACGTGGAGGCACTTACAATACATATTGTTAAGGGAAAAAGCAGTGTGAGAAGACCACATACTGTATAATTTTAACTATGTGACATTCTGCAAAAGGCAAAACTATAAAGAGAATAGAAAAATCACTGATTCTCAGGGAGTAAGGAAGTAGGGGTAAGTAGATAGAACGCAAGAAATTTTAAAGTCCATGAAACTATTTTGTTTGATGCTGTTATAGTAGATATGGGACATTATGCATCTGTGTCAAATCCCATGAAACTGTACAGCTAAAAGAGGGAACTACCAAGTAAACTATAGATATTAATAATAATACACCTATATTGGAATAAAAATAATAATATAATTGAGGAAAAAACATTTTAATATGAGTAATAAAATTATTTAATTGTTCTCATACAAGCAAAATAGAGAAAAACAGGATGGCAGATAGGGATTATCAGTAAGAAAGATATTAAAATGAAAAAGAAGAAAATTGCGATCATACATTCAATAAAGAAAGAAACATAATAAATTAACTACACAGAAATTCAAATGCTCAAAGAGAAAATAAAATAGCTCAAGGAAATTATGATAAGTCTATGTAAAGAAATGAAACCTGAACTCTCAAAGCTCAGGAAACACCTGGGAGAAAGAAATGAAACTAACATAAAAATAAAGTTAAATTTGGAAAAAGTACAAGGCAGAATAAATACAAGACAACCAAAAGTATGTCTCATATATATACATACATATGTATGTATGTATAATACATATATCACACATATGTATGTATGTAAACATATTACATGCATATGTATGTGTATATATACATATATTACACATACATATATACATATTTATATGTGACATAACTTTGTCTTGTGTATACACACATACATGTATACATATATGTAAGATTTATGGGAAAAATACAACATGTTTTTTAAAATATCATACATACAAATAAAAAAGAGGACTTCAGTACACAAATTCAAAAGCATAATTTGTCTGACAAAATATTGATTCACAATTGACTACAAAATGATAAGTCCTCAAATTACAAAACAGTTAAGAGTGGAAAAGATTAAGCTGGTCTCAGACTTATTCACAATACTATAATGATGTTTATGATACAGGTGATCAATACCTACGAAATTTTCAGGGAAACAAAGAGATATACAATGGAACAAAAATTTGACATATAAAGACAGGAAAAATTGTTCATGTGAGAACTTTCTTAGGAATTTGCTAAATTTGTCCTACCAAGATATAAAATAAAAATAAAGTTAGACACACAAAAATAAAATACTAGAATGTATTTAACCAAGGAAGTGATAGAGACCTACAAGAAGAACTACTGCTGAGAGGAGAACTACTGCTGAAAGAAACCAGATACGACACAAGTAAATGGAAAAACTATATGCTCATGGATTGGAACAATCAATATCATTAAAAGGCCATGCTATCCAAAGCAATTTATAGATTCAATGCTTACTTTGATACTTTGATATTAGTATCAAACTACCAACATCATTTTTTACAAAATTAAAAAAAAAAGAAACTATCCTAAAATTTATATGGAACTAAGAAAGAGTCCAACATAGCCGAAAGTTTTCCTACACGAAAAGAACAAAGCTAGAGGCATTACATTACCTAACTGTACTACAAGGCTACAATAATGAAAACAGAATGATACTGGTACAAAAACAGACACATAGATCAATGAAACAGAATAGAGAACTCAGAAATAAAGCCACACACTTATAGCCATCTGATCTTCAACAAACTCTACAATAATAAGCAGTGGGGAAAAGAATTTCCATTCAATAAAGGGTGCTAGGATAACTGACTGGCCATATGCAGAAAAATGAAACTGGATCCCGACCTATAATTATATACAAAAATTAGCTCATAATTTATTAAAGACTTAAATGTGAAACCTCAAACTATACAAATCCTAGAAGAAAATCTAGGAAATACCCTTCTTGATATTGGCCTTGGTAAACAATTTATGACTGAATCTCCAAAAGCAATTGCAACAAAAACAAAAATTGACAAGTGGAACCTAATTAAATTAAAGAGCTTCTGCACAGCAGGAGAAACTATTCAGGAAGTAAACAACCTACAGAATGAAAGAAAATATTTGCAAACTATGCATCCAATAAAGGTCTAATATCCAGAAGCTATAAAGAACTTAAACAAATTAACAAACAAAAATCAACCCCATTAAAAAGTGAAGGAAGCACATGAACAGATACTTTTTAAAAGAAGATATACAGGTGGCCAACAAACATATGAAAGAAATGCTCATCATCACTAATTATCAAGGAAATGCAAATCAAAACCATGATGAGATGTCATCTCACAGGAGTCAAAGTGACTTTTGTAAAAAAGTCAAAACATACCAGATGTTGGCGAGGCTGTGGGAAAAAGGGGACACTTATCCTGTGGGGAAAAGGGTACACTTATCCTATTGATGCAAATGTAAATTAGTTCAGCCCCTAAAGAACTGATTTGAACTACCAGTTGACCCAGCAATCCCATTACTGGCTTTATAAGCAAAGGGAAATCATTCTAGCAAAAGGACACATGTGCCCATATATTTCTGGCAGTGCTATTCACAATAGCAAAAACAAGAAATCAACCCAGATGCCCATCAACAGTGGACTGGAAAAGAAAATGTCGTATATATTTATAATGGAATACTGTGCATACATAAAAAGGAACAAAAGTATGTATTTTGCAGCAACATGGATGCAGCTGGAGGCCATTATTCTAAGGGAACTAATATGGAAACAGAAAACCAAATAATGCAGGTTTTCACTTGTAAGTGGAAGCTAAAGATTGGGTACACATGGACGTAAAGGTGAGAACAGTTGACACTGGGAACTACCAGAGCCGGGAGAGAGAGACCAGGGCAAGGGTTGAAAATTACCTATTGGGTACTATGTTCAATATCAGTGAAGCGGGATATTTCCCTGACCCCTTTGAAACAGTACTTGCAACAGGAGTGCCTCCTTTAGTCAACTCACCACTCTGAACTCCTCATGGGAGGGAGGCGCTTGAGCAGAGGAGGAAGGAACTGGAGTGTACCGGTGATGGAACCAGCTGGCTGCTTGAACTCCACTCATTAGGCCTGCTGTCTTCCACCCCTCATGGGAAGGAGCATGCAGGCAAGCAGGTGCTTTTGGGTGCTGGCAGAAGCAAACTCTGTGAGGGCCCCGCAGCAGCATCCTAGGGGGCTGTGCTTGTGACCCCTGAGGCTCCAGAGAGCGTGTTACAGTGCTTTTTCTTTCTTTCTTTTTTTGCTCTACCATACAGTGGCTGAGTGTTAATTTAGCGTTAACAGGTCGGTGGGGCTGTGGCTGCCCTCAGACAGTGGGGGCAAAGGGCCAGTGTTCAACCCTGTGTTTCCGCACTCCTTGCTCCCAAGCTCTCGTCTGGCATCCAGGAAAAATGAGATTGTAGGAAGGCATTGAAGGATGGTAAATGTGAAGGACTTTATTGCTGACGAAAATGGCTCTCAGCAGGAAGGGGAGCTGATAAGTGGACAGGGAGCGGGTAAGTAATCTTCCCCTGAAGTCTGGCTGTCTCTGGCTGGATTCTTCTTTAAAGCTAGGCTGGTCAAGCTGTCCCTCTGAAGTCAAGCCACTTCTCTCCGACATCCAGCTGTAGTCCCCGACATCCAGCTGCTTCTCCTCTCTGCCGGCTGAATCTGGGGTCTTTATAGGCACAGGGCGGGGCAGCGTGGAGCCATGGGTTGTTTAGGAAAAGGCAACATTCTAGTAGGAAAACAAGGATGGAAGTTCTCACTTTGAGCCAAGGTCTCAGGCTTTTTGGCTCAAGGGTGGGGCCTCGCCAGGGACCCGCCCATATCTGCCTAGAATTTCTCGGTATCCTGCCTCTATCATTGTATCACCAGGGCGATGGGTTCCGTCATACCCCAAACCTCAGCATCATGCCAATACACCTCCATAATAATCCTCACATGTATCCCTGATTCTAAAGTAAAAGGTAAAAAAAGAAAAACAAATAAAGGCAAAAATTTTTGCCTGTCAGGAATGAATTCATTTAGTCATAGAAAAAAATGTTCAAGCAACTATTGGAAGTACAGTAATGAAAAAAAGGTCAAGGTTATATATGTGATAAGCTAAAAAATCAGGTAAGTGAAAATTATTAAGTAGGGAGTAACAATGTAGGATGCAGAGAAAGTATTCTGATTTCTTCACTTTTACTATATTTATATCAAAGGAGATTATAGAAACCTGACATTAAATAATTGAGATATATTCATGCCCAAATGCAAAAGTGTGAAATCAGCTTGACAGGGAAATTATTTTATATTAGGTAGAGATGTGTGAGGAATAAGAAGTACATTAATTAATTATTGTAATATTAGGAGATAGATACTGCTGAAAGACATGGAATATTAGATATATTTTATAAACTTATTTGAAGAAATATTATAAATTCAAATGCAAATCTTCATATATATAAAGAGTAATATACACTAAGCAATGAAATCAGTCTATACAGTGAGAGTTTTTAAAAACTGTGAGCCTGTAATGTTTGACTCTTGCAGAAAACACACTAACAAAACCACTTTTAGAAATGAAAAAAAAAATCTTTTTTATGAAATTTTTCTCCATACACTCAGAGGAATTAAGTAAATTTTAAAAAAAGATTTCTTTTTAAAAAAATGGAAGTTTTGCTATATTACCCAGGTTAGACTCAAATTCTTGGGTTCAAGGGATACTCACATCTCAGCCTCTCAATTAGCTGCGACTGCAGGTGTACGCCACCACACCTGGCTAAAATAAAACTCTTGTAGTTTTAGAAATATTTGGCTTACACGCATATTGCATAAACACTGTAGTCTTCTGCTGGCTACAGTCTCTGTCTTGAATTACCCATGATCCTGCTTATTCAACCCACCACCTTTAATGCCAGGCATTACTGGTTATTTCTTTTTTAATTGCTTCCACTTTTGGTCACTGTATAATTCCATTCTATATAGTTTCTGACATGCTTGCCCACTATGTAATGATGGCAACTCTAGATTAGTTCAGGCCATATGTTTATTTGATCAGGTATAGCCCCGGTTCCAGGATGCTGCAATGTAGCAGTTTCTCTTCATTTTCTTCCTGTTTATTTGCAACTTTCAATTTCACTTTATTTATACAACCATTTCCATGTAACAACTAGTTTGTACCCAACTCACAATTCTAGTATTTAAGACCAGATTTCTTCCCCAAGGACAATTCATATGCAGCCATTAAATAACTCCATAATGACATTTTCAAACACAAACAAGTTGTTTACACCTATCTCCCCAGGACAATGGGGCTCGCTTAATCTACATTTCACAGTCAAGTGATTTTTTTTTTAAAGAGCAAAAACAGATTGCTTCATAGTTTTAATTAGTACCTATCCATCTTAAGAAAAAGTGAATATTTTCTTTTTAGAAATATTTTGATATAAAAGTTGATTAAAATGCCTTATAATAATTGATTAAAATGCCTTGTAATAATTGCATGTATATTTATTGAAAATTTGTTTGTAACATGGTCTGGTGCCTCAGATGTAGGAATTATGGTTTAGAAAGACCAGCAGGGTATAGATCTAGAAGACAGTTGGTAGTGATCAGTCAGGTGCTAAGGAAAAACTGAAGACATGTCCAAGGAATTGAAAAGGAAAAGAAAGGCTAGGCACGGTGGCTCAGTCTATAATCCCACCACTTTGGGAGGCCGAGGCTGGTGGATCGCCTGAGGTCGAGACCATCCTGGCCAACATGGCAAAACCCTGTCTCTACTAAAACTACGAAAACTAGCCTGGCGTGGTGGTACATATCTGTAGTCCCAGCTACCTGGGAGGCTGAGGCAGGAGAATTGCTTGAACCCGGGAGGTGGAGGTTGCAGTTAGCCGAGATTGCACCACTGCACTCCAGTCTGGGCAACAGAGAGAAACTCTGTCTCAAGAAATAAAAATAAAAAGATGAAAAGAGAAAAACAAGTCCAGAAACATTCTGGATTCTTGGGTTAAATCCTAGGACTCTAGAGTCAGTGTGTGGACTTAAAGAAGTCTATGAACTTTCTGAAGAGATCAGCCACATTATGAGTGTAAAATACATATTGTGGTCATGTAAACATCAGGTATGAAGAGGATAGAAGACATCAAGCAATGAGGTATAGGTCGACTG
Organism: Theropithecus gelada; assembly: GCF_003255815.1. Classification (NCBI taxonomy): domain Eukaryota; kingdom Metazoa; phylum Chordata; class Mammalia; order Primates; family Cercopithecidae; genus Theropithecus; species Theropithecus gelada. The sequence continues at coordinate 27,388,773 of NC_037682.1, read as the reverse complement.
AGTCCGTATAGCCTATGGAAAATAAATAAAACCTTTCGTAAATATCTGGTTTAAGGAAAGAAATTGAAAATCTTTAATTCAAAGAGTTTTGAGAATGGATAGAATCTTAGTGTCAATAAATATCTTAAATAGTTTTTGGTATAAACTCTTATCAAAATCAGTAATTTTTAAAATTACAGGCAGATATATACGAATAATTATGAATCTGCTACCTTGTCGAGCCGCAAGTAAATATTGGCACTCTTACTTGTTAGCTGAGAAGACTTGTTTAACCTATTTCCTTACGTATTAAAGTTGAGGATGATAATTTCTTGTTTTGCTGAGAGGTTTATAAGACAAGAAAATGTAACATACTCTACCTCTGTACTTGACCACAATAATGTCACAACCATTGTTATTTCCATATTGGACATATTTTCAGATTTCTGTTGAAGGGGTGGCCTGGGTAACCATATTGGTAATATGTCATTCCTTCTCTCCCTGCAGCATAAATGAGTGTACTGTACTGATTTGGCATCTAACTAATGGATAACTCAGGCTTCCACCTTCATCTCCACATTTTAACAAAGAGACAGAATTGCCTTTGTTCTGACAATTGAAATACACCCAAAGCAACATACACAGCGAAGTCAAAGGTAAGCCAAATTTCTGAGTGAAAGCAATTTACTCTGAATCTGGCATTTAGAGAAAAGAAGGAGTGGACAAAGAAAATCTAACAAAAAACATAAGAAAACAAAGAACCAACCAAAACAGTCTCTGGCATACAGGGACAGAGCATTACTATACTCTAACACGTTCATTGTGTGATGGCTGAGATTTTCCTACTTCACCCTCTCACTTCCTGTCATTGACTTCCATCAATTCCATATTTTTATGAAACTCAAGTTTATTCCTTTCCTTGAGCTAGCTTGGCTGGTTGCTGTTTTATGCATTTAAAAAAATGTGTCATGTAATCAATTCCTTTCCCCATTTCCTTCCCCAAAACATATTCAGAAGTTTTAGGACCCATGAGCCCCTACCCTACCCAACCACCACCAACCATTAGCTTAAATCTTTATGGTCAGTACTTTTTAAGGCATGAATTTAACTCAGGGGTTCTATTATCAAGTTATCACTTATGTCAAACTGATTTTTTAATTCACCTCAAATCCTGGAATCTCAGCTACTCTGGCATTAAGCTAGAGATATGTGTGTACACATATGTGTGAGGGTGAGAAGAGTACAGATATACTCAAAGCAATCTGATTAGCATTGAAAAATATTTTCCAAACTGATGAAATAAAAAACCAGAACAAATACCATCGATATTGCCAAATAAATCTAATTTTTAATGATGCTCGCTGTTTTACTGATCTCAGTTCTCCTCATTAGCACATCTAAAAATATCTTGAAAACTATATGATTACCATCTTGATGGTAGAACTTTAATTAAAAAAATCTTGAACTTCATAAGACTTAAAGGAAAATATTAAAATAAAAACAGAACACTAGTCAGAAATGAGATTATTAGTCATGAATTTGCAATCCAAATATTTTTCCCATATGTAATACCCAGAAGATAGCACATTTCCTGTTGATTGACTCTGGCCTTAAGTTTTGCCAAACATTAACAATTTAAGGAAAGGAAGAAAGCTGAAATAGCTCATTTTTAAGGCAAGATAAGAAGACCTTGCATGACTTTGTGGATTGAGTAGAATTTTCAACTTTTCAAGCCTCAGTTTGTAAAACAGAATGATGTTTCTTCCTTTCCTTCTTCTGTTTCTTTCTTTTGCTTCATCTTCTCTTCTTTCCAGGAATTTATTCAACAATGTATTAAGTCCTCACATTAAAAATTTAATTATCTTCCCTTTTCTACTTGGTACTAATAGCCATAAACAGCCCTACGCTAAAAATATTCTTAGAGACCTGATTCTATTAGTGATGCTTTGGCTGTGATTTCCTTGACCAATAACACAAGTCAATCTTAAGAGTTCAAAGGTCTTAATCTTATAAACCTACTTAAAAGCCATTTATTACTTTTCAACAGAGCATGCACTTAAAAATGAATCAGACAAGGCAATTTTTTCAAGCTTAAAATAAATTTATTCAAAACAAGAATATATGATCCAAAGGTCAAAGCCAGTCTGCCCAAGTTTGATTTTCACCTCCAGGAGTTCATAAACCTACAGCTGTTTACTCTTACGTTTCTGAGGAAATATTTTGATCATGGTAGTAGTATAGACATATTTTCTTTTTAAAGAAAAGTATAGCAATCTGGCAACAACCTTCATTTTTTTCCACTTCAGGAAATTTTTTGATTTATAATTTTTCTTTAAACTTATTTTTTTTATTAAAACCATGTTCCTCAAGCTACAAGTTGTGACCTAATATTCTGTCATTAAATGTATTAAATGGAATATGTATCTAATAAGTTAAGAAACAATAGATATATAATAATATGAACAATAAAATAGAGCAATTCTATTAAAGTGTTCATTACATCTAGTGAATCTAGTGAAAGTAAGTAAGTGTTTGTTAGGATAGTTTGCTTTCTGTGTGAGAGTGTGTGTGTGTGTGTGTGTGTGTGTATTGGGGCACAATATAAAACATACTCTTTATCATGTTTCTGTCCCAGTTTGTTTAATAAATTACCCAGACTTAGTGGCTTAAACTAACAGTAATCATTTATTATGTCTTATAATTTATGCGGTCAGAAATTCAGAAGGAATACAACTTATTTCTGCCCTGGATGCCTGTGGCATCAGCTGGAAGACGAACAGGCTGAAGGCTGCTGTCACTTTCATTCTCATCCACGCTCATGTCTGGTTCTTGATGCGTGCATGTCTTGTGATCTCATTTGGGCTGTTTGCCAGAACACCTACAAGTGTCCTCTCCATGTGACTGCAGTTTCCTCACAGGCTGGTGGCTGGGTTCCAAGGGCAATCATTGTAATAGAGTGAGAGACAGAAGCAGTATTGCTTGTGTTGACCTAGCCTTGGAGTCACAAAGTCACCCGGTGCCATTTCCATCATATTAGTTAAGGCAGTTGCAAAGGTCCATCTATATTTAAGGAGAATAAACATGGACTCCACCTCTCTATTGAAGAATGTCAGTGTCATCCAATAAAAGGTACCTTGGATCAGAATATATATTTGTATGGCTATCTTTGTAAAATTTGCTGCCACAGTTTCCTACTGAAAAGAGTTGAAAACTACTTGGTCCTTGGTCATAGTCTTTGGGATATTAGCTGTTGAATATTTTATGAGACATGAAGAGACTTGTATTAAAGGAACCCCTGCCAAAATTCATGACCATTAAAATAGAAGAGGCAGAAAAAAATGTTTACATTTAGAGAGAAGAAAAAGTGTAATGAGTACTATATACCCTTAATTCCTGGGGAATGTGTATAAGTCAGAATAGACCTGGCATCATTGTTCTCTTCTTCTTTTTAGCAGTAGTTTACTTCATATAACTAGGTAATCAAAAAGTTCCAAGTTTTAAATTTATTTTATGAAATGTATATTAATTGACTACTTCAAGAATTATTTTAGGCACTGGATTGGTTGCTGAGCCAAATAAGATAGATAGCTCAAACAGCATATAGCCTAATCAAGAGAAATACATAATAAATATGCCATTTCATTCCCAAGCTGAAATAGAGGTAAGTACAGAGTACTATGATGATTCCTAGAAAAAGGTGACTGACTCTGGCTGATGGATTTGGAAAGGCTTCACAGAAGAGCTGCTTTTTAAATTGCACTGTGATATTTTCCTGATCATAAGCAATTTTTTACTATGGTTATAGGTTATGTTACCTTAGACCCTTAGAAAATAGTTCTCACAGATGTTGGAGTTGAAATAATACTACCAAGTTAAACATAAAAACGGGCCAAATCCTGTAATCCCAGCTGCTCAGGAGGCTGAGGCAGGAGAATTGCTTGAACCCAGGAGGTGGAGGTTGCAGTGAGCCAAGATCATGCCACTGCACTCCAGCCTGGGTGACAGAGTGAGACTCCGTCTCAAAGAAAAACAAAAAAAAAGGCTGAATTTCATATTGGTTAAGGATCAGGTTAAAATATTGCCTATACTATGTACTACTTGGGTAATGTTGGGTAAATTGAACCTCCACATACTTCAGGTTTTCACCTGAAACATAAGAAAAACAGCAATACCTACATCATCATACTGTTAAGAAGATCAAAAGAATAGTATTTGTGAAGTGATTATTATAGTGCCTGAAATGTGTTGAACAATCAAGAAACATCTGCCAAAATTGCCAGCATTGTTTTCACTACTAATATTATTGCTATAGACAGGAGGACGTTTTGTGCAGATCATCGGAACTAAAAATATTTAGCAAAAGTTAAGCTAAGGATGTAGCTCGTCAGATATCATCATCATTAAAATACAAACGGAGTAAGAGCAATAAACAAAGTCAATCATTTTCTATTGCTGTGCTTCATTCTTATTATGGCACTAAGCACAATAAAAATTACGTTGTCCATTTTATTACTTGTTTGTTCAAGATGTTTTTGTTTCTCTACCAGCAATGTTTCCACCAAAAAAAAAAAAAAAAAGCAGAACCAGTAGGATATATGGATATATACACACCCCTATTTGACTAAGAGGATTATGAATCTTGCTGATAGGCAAGCCTTGAGGAAGGGCAGGCTGGAAATTGTCTAGCAAGACTAAAAGTGTCATCTTCAGGCAGAGTTCTCAATAAGGAAAGCATTAGCTCTGTCTTAAAGGTCTTTGAACTGATTTAATCACACCCAGCAATTTTATCAAGCATAATCTCCCTTACTTAAAGTTAACTTACGTAAACTTGTGTAATGATGACACCTTAATCATATCTCAAAAATATATTCACATCAACTCATAGATTATGTTTGATTGAATAACTGAAAACTCTAGCCTAGCCAAGTTGAACCACCAAAAGACCATCACAGTTTCTAATTGCTTATTTTCTCTGTCCTGTATATAATACAAACCCTACCACCTGTAATGTTCCCTGGACCTGGACCACAGCAGAAACTCAAAAATATTTGTTTAACAAATAAAGAAATGTGAGTATCATGCTGTGTGGCATCTAATAAGCCTTGCAAATGATTTTGAAATATAGCCCAAGAGCAAATGCAAACAAAAAGTACTTTTTGATCACATAGGAATTTAATAAAGGTTTTTTTTTTTTTTTGAAAAAAAAAAGAATACTGTAGTCAGTGTGGAAAATTCAGTATTAATAGGAGAGGCCCTCCACAACAAATCATTAGGAGGCTTTTGTATTCATGCAGGTGAGAGAAAAATGAGCTCCCAAACTAAGTAACACAGAGAAAAAGGAAATATAGAACATTTCTGAGAGAACTGTGAAAGATATGGTAAGAATTTGCTTGCCACAGAAAAAGAAATAAAGAACGGAATCTTCAGTAGATAATTGTTGCTTGTTATGTAAAGGTCATGGAGTGGAATAAACATATTACCGTTTCTTCAAGTAAGACTACAAGTGAGATAATTTTCTAGTTTCAGTATCTCAAGAAGTCACTTTTGGATAGAAATAGAACTGATGTATTACTTTGTGACTCTTACAAGCAAACATTAGTTTTAGTGTAAATGTAGGAGTGCAATTAATCGGAAATTTATCAACATACTATACATGATGGCAGTATGTTTTTACACATTATGGAGTCCAAAACTTAACTTTATTAGTCACATTGGTTAATGATCTCTGTGTTAAGGTATTATACAATACTTCTAAAGTATTGAGATATTATTGCTATTTTCATATTGTTCTCTTCTGATGTTTTATTAATTGCTGCAGCTATTTGTTCTAAATAATTTAGTTAATATTTAACTGCACTGGTGCCCTAGGATTGTTAAAGCTAAAGATGCAATTAAAACAATCAGAACAATAAAAGCATAATTACTAGCATCAGAAAATGTTGTGATGAGATTTAATAAGTTTTTAGGATCCCTTTGTGTTTTTCTATACTTACTTATTCCCTCATTAGTAGCTAGCATGTCAGCTTCTTTAAAAAGTAAAATGGAAATACAAACTATGTGAAACCATAGTTCAGTTCTAATTAAATATACATAGATATACATCAGATATGTTAAGTATTCTTACCCCAATGTTCTTTTCAAATGTCATTAAACTTACTACTCCAGAAAAATCTGTCAACACCATTATATAGTCTTCTCACATCAAAATTAATATCTAAATAACCTTCATGTTGTATTAATGTTAAATATACATGTTTTGATGTATACTATATTTCAGAATGCTATATTTGTGCTAAGTTGTCCAAATAAGTTTGGAAATCTTTTGTGTTAAATAAAATTTTATAGATTTTGTTATTTTTATTGTAACACTTCCCATATTTTATAATATACCAATGTACATCCTGAGTTTTCAGAGAAGAAGAAATAGTATGAAACACTTATTACACATATTTTGATATTTTTAAAAGAGCAGGATAAGAAAGTTAAGTATACAGATTTGGTTTCTGGTTTAAGATGGCTTACTAAACACAAGTATTTATTAGTCTTCCTTCTGATGTCCTATTGAAATGATGTAATACATAAAAAATAATATAGATCAGATATAGGACTAGAAATCTTGAGAAAACACCATCAACAGAAAAGAATAGTGAGGAATTGCTTATATTTTGAAAGACATATTAGGATCAATTTTTTAAAACTTCCCATAAGAACTAGAAGGCAGACATCTTATGTGGGTGAGAGGACTGCCAAACAAAAAGTACATATATATATCTCTCATATACATGTTATATATATTATTTATATAAATGTTATATATTTTAGATAAGATGTATATAAATATCACATAGTTTATATATGATATATATAAGATAGATATACGATACATATGTTGTATAAATATATGTAACATTATATATACATATATGTATATATGCATATATATACACAAATACATATGTGTGTGTATATATACATACATATAGTATGGATATATTGGGGTATTCATTCAAGAACTAATTAAAAGGCTACTCACACTCTTATTCTCCTATTTCTAAAGCAACTAAAATAAAATGAAGTATTTGCCTTCAAGCTAAATCTGCTGTCGAATTTATCAGAGCCAGTAAAAAAAAACCAGAAAGCATTTGATGTATTATATGAATAAAATGGCTTATATGACTTTTGGAAAAGCTGGAGGGGAAAGAAGTTCATAGAAGCTGCTCTTGAGAGTCAACTAGTTGATTCTGAAGATTTCAACTTGAATCGTCAAAGTGAATGGTTCATACAAAGCTTGCATGAATCCACAGCAATTCTCAAGTATCTCTGAGAAGCTCCCAGATGTAAGTCTGCAACATGGTATGAGATATTGTCAGAAGCTTGCTAGGAGCTGCTGGGACTCTCTCCTCCACCCGTGTGTCCAGCTGTCATTACCTCTGGAAAATAATAAAATCTACTTCATTTCAGCTGCCTCTTCAGTCTTGAAGAAGTTCCTGTCATTGAAAAACTTCAACTGGGGAGCATGCAGAAATGAGATTTCTGTGATCTATTGTTCCAAAGCATGGAAGGCGGCAGTGCCTTCCCAAATTAGCAATAGGCAACCAAGCAGAGTAGTTGTCTAAATAAAATGTGCAGATTTGATGTAGGAGATTCACAGAGTGGATACCAAGCATAGCTGTATACAAGATAACTGAGAGCCATCTCAAGGAAACAAGGAAAAACCATAACCAGAATATAAGCAACCATGCTGGAGGAAAAGCCTATTTTCATATTTCTCTTCTTCAGCACAAATCCCTGCACTATCTCTGGTGTCAAACTCCTCTAATTAGAAGCAAAAATCAGAGCAAGGAGGCCAGTGATGAACTATTGGACTGTAGAGATATATTTCTGCTATCAATACTGATGATTTATAAAGAAAAATGATAAAACATTTTAGGAAAATCAAGACTGTGAAAGAAGCTCTCCAGTCATAAAAAGGAGAAATAAAACCTCTTGAGGAAACATAATTAATACCTGTAAAGAAAGCATTAAATGTTTTAAAATAAATTGCAGATAGTATCTTCCCAGAAATTAGCAAGAATGTTAGATGTTCAAATGCAGGTTTCATAAAAGAAAAATTTTAAAAATTACTATTTAAAAACACGACTTGAAAAGTAAAATAAAAATCAATGGAATAGAGGAATGTACATGGCTAAATATTAGACTAAAAATGATATATTGGATGTGAAATAAAATGTAAAAGGACAAAGATTAAGTAGAATGGAAGATTAAAGAAAGAGAAATAGAGAAAGTCAGAGATGAAAGAAACAATAAAAAGAAAACACAGGACAAACTTTCTGTAGTTGAATAACATTAGAGTTCAGGTTGAAAGTTCCGCCAAGTCTCTATTAGAATGATCAAAAAACCAAACCAAAACAAAACAAAATCTCATTTGTGACATATCCCGGTAAACTTTCTTAGCTAAATGGAAAAATAAAAATAAAAATTGAACAAAGAAAAAGCAAGTTATATATTTTTTAAAAGGTCACATTATGTTGGTAGGGCACATTTCAGCTGTAACTATGTGCTAGAAATTCAGGAAGAAAAGTTTTTAAAAGATTCCAAGAGAAAATGAGTGATGTTTCTAAAATTCTCCCAATGACTTAAGGAGTTCCAAACAAGGCGTTTGTTTCTAGAATCAATTCACCGTAACAGGTTGCATACATTTGATTTTTCAAGAAGTTTGCAAATAGGAAAGAAAATTAGAAAGACTAGCAGCAAAAATCAGTAATCAAAGTTATCAATAATAATTGTTAATGTTTTGGCTTAGAAGGTGATATGAAAAGTACTGCATAATCAAAATGTACAGTAATACATGCTCATTCTATTATATTTTGGACATGTCAAGAAAAGTTAAATGAGTTTTGTGCATTCTTTGTCAATGCATTATATCTCTCTGAATATATTAATCTGAAAATTTTCCATCAATTAGGGTTAGACTTCTAAATCATTTGAAATTTCAAAGCGATTAGTAAAATGGTGAGTGAAAATGGTAGATAAATGAAATATTTTTGCAATAAATTTAAACATGGTTAAAATGCTATGACAAGTTTATAAACTTACTTATCTCGAATTGACTAAATAGAAAAGTCTTAGATTCAGCAGCAATTTTATAAAGTGAAGTCAACAAACTAGAGGGACAATTTTTATTATTTTTTACTGCATTGTTTTATTTTCTTAGTGTACATGCTATTAGCAAAATCTGAAGGCATGGTTTGCACATGAAAAGGGTTTTAGCAACTCATAAATAATAAAAGCAGAGATAAGGGGGAAAGTAACATTATTTGTTTCTTCAATCTGTGTTTAGCAGGACAATTTTATTAGTACTTCCTCCTTGTCACTTTATGAATGACTAAAAAAAAAATGACTAAAAAAGAACAAAGAAAAAGGAGTTGTGCTTCTGAAACAATAGTTTGGAAACAAAGGCAATATTTGAACAATAAAGCTAAGCAATATTGAAAAAAATTAAAAATCAGCAGCTAAGAAATAGTTGGCAGTAAGTATCAAAAATTTTACTATGAAGCACAGTCTTTGGAGTAAAAAAAAGTATTCTGTGACATTTTTCTCTATTGTTTAAATGATGTAAACACAACCTCAGTGAAATATCTACAAATAACAAAAAGCTGTTAATTCTTTCCATATAGAGTTGTGTGACTGTCTGGTATGAACACAGTCCGTACTTGCAGTGGAGGTGGGAACTGACTTCTCATTTGGGTTCTTTTTGTGGCCAGTGGCAGTACAGCTCATTCTCCCTGAAAGCCACTTTTAGATAGGGTAACATTTCCTTCAGGGAAAACTATTGCTTGTGGTTCATTGAAACCTTTCCTACTGGCTGAGCTAAGTGGGCAGACATGTTAGGTATATTTATTTTTAGTGATAATGTAAAAGAATGGCTCACGTTTACATGGTGATTTGCAGATTACTGTGGTCTACTTTCACATTTAAACCTACTTCCTTGACATAATATGCATGTGTAGCAATTGCTTAACTGATTTCTGAGATAAAACACTAACTCCTTGTGGAGAAATTATGCATATTGTCTATATCACAGCACTGCATTCTCTGCCTCTAGTCATTCATTCCTTTAGTTACTTTATTATTCATTCTATTCTTATCAATTACACTATTAAGCTCTGAGAATATAACTTGGAAGAAGATGAGCACAATCCCTTCCTTCGTGATTTTAACATTCAAGTAGAGGTTATAGATTTTTAAGAAAAATGTTTACAAGTTTTAGATGAATTATATATGAACTAGCATTCTGAGAGTCCAAGGTATTTGGCTAGGCTAAATTTCTCATAATGTGACTATTGGAACTACGATAAATAACTTTAACATCTACATTCTCTAAATCAAGGGTCCCAACCCTGGGTCATGGACGAGAGTACCAGTCTGTGGCCTGTTAGGAACTAGGACACACAGCAGGACGTGAGCGTGGGTGGGTTAGAAGTCAGGGACCCTCATCTGTATTTACAGCTGCTCCCCATCATTCTCATTACTGCCTGATCAGCAGCAGCATTAAATTCTCATAGGAGTGTGAACTCTGTTGTGAACTGCACGTGTGAGGGCTCTAGGTTGTGTGCTCCTCCTAAGAATCTAATGCTTGATCATCTGTCATTGTCTTCCATCACCCCTAGATGGGACCATCTAGTTCCAGGAAAACAAGCCCAGACTTCCACTGATTATGGGAGTTGTATAATTATTTCATTATAGATTACAATGTAATAACAATAGAAATAAGGTGCCCAATAAAGGAAGTGCACTTGAAACATACCAAAACCATCTCCCTGCCCGACCCAGACCCTGGTCCATGGAAAAATTGTCTTCCACGAAACTGGCCCCTGATGCCAAAATGGTTGGGGACTGCTACTCTAAATGATTCTACCCAGAGAGGAAACAGTAGTGCATACTGGACACCATATTCATTATCCAAAATTACTTCATGCAAATTCTTGAATACATTTTTATAGGTATACATAAAGTGGGGTGTGTGTGTGTGTGTGTGCGCGCGCACACACGTATGGTGGTGAGGAGGTGTATTATGCAAAGCAATGTAGCACTCTGGTTAAAACCTTTTATTATGAACTCTGGTTTGACTATCTATTTTAAGGGATACTTGCTGTGCTGCTTTATACTGTGTCCTTAAACTTCCCATATTACCATTTTTCTTATCTGTAAAATGGGGTTGATAAAAGTAATTATGACAATTAGATGAGATAAAGTTAGTCCATCATTTGGCAAGTAGAAAAACTAACTTTGTACATTAATCATATTACAGGGGTGACTAATATTTTTGTTAGTACATTAGTGCCACATTCTATGTTCTAACCAATTTTCCCCTTAGTAAAATTATTCCATTCCCTACATTTTCAAATGTGTTAATGCTTGCTAGTGTTAACTTATGAAAGCAGAGGTATTGGTATCACTTTTCCACAGCTTTGTTGACACAACTGTGTTCAGATCAGTATGTATTCTTATCTCAACCAACTCATTTCACTTGTAGTGAAGTGGACTGTAATATATGCATCAACGGGTTGGATAATCCACAAGGACCCCATCTTAAAGAATAATACAAGTTCACAAAATCCTCCCTGCTTTTCCTCTTGGCACACAGTGAAGCAAGTGTTCATGTCTTCCTGGCAGCTAGTTAGAGCCATGAGACTGGATTCTGGCCAATACACTGTGGCAGAGGTGATGTATACCACCTCTAGACCTGGAATATTAGAAAGTCTTATACAATCCATCTATCATCCCTTGACAGCTGACTAGATTCAGAAGGTAAAGTGCAGGTTGACTTTGCCCAAGCACATTCGTAGAAAAAAAAAAATCCCGAGCCCTTGTATAATTCCATGGGCAGAGCCTGTGCCCCACTTATCCATTGAGATGGGCCATTAGTGATTTGCATGAAACCATTGGAAATGATGAGTTGTCTCAATCTGGAGGTTGTTTATAACTGCAATAGCCTACCCTATGCCGTTTCTCTCTTGAAAATTAAAGGAATTCATTGTGTAAGAAAGAAACAGAGTGAAAGACAGAGACAGAGATATAAGTTCTAAGGAGAATCTATTTTTTTCCCATTGTAGAGAATCTTTTTTTTTTTTTTTTTTTTTTTGCGTAATTTCTGTGGGCCCACCTTTTGCAATAGATATGACAATTATATGTGAAATATCACCACTGTAGAAAGACTATTGATTATAAGGAAGAAGAGAATACTAATGAAACAAATAAAATAGACATATTTTATAATTTATTAAGTTAAAAACACCAGTTCTTTGAAAGAAAAAGAGTCTTTCTGTAATAAAGATTTGATTTTTGTGTTCAAGCAAAAAGTACACACACACACACACACACACGTGGGGACTTTAAAAAGTTAACAAAAATGGACCTAAAAGATAATATAAATGTAAACTTTCTCAACATAAGCTCCATAAAGTTCACAATATTTTTGTAAACAGTGATACCAGCCATTTAGCCCATCCCTGAAGAACTAAGTGTGATTCTAGGAATTAAACCATGTCAATGTCATCTTTTTTACATAATTAACTGAAAAAATATGTTTCCTTTACAGATTTTTAAATTTTACTTTTTAATTTTTGTGGATATATAATAGGTGTGTATATTTATGGGCACATGATATATTTTGATACAGGCATACAATGCATAATAATCCCATCAGGGTAAATGGGGTGTCCATCGTCTCTAGAATTTATCCTTTGTGTTACAATTATACTCTTTTAGTTGCTTTCAAATATACAATTAAATTGTATATGTATACCTACTATAGTCACCTTGTTGTGCTACCAAATACTAGGTCTAATTCATTAATTCTATCTTTTCTGTACCCATTGACCATACCCCAACTACCTCCCTCCTGTCTCTGCTCTTTACAGATTTTGAACAATTAGGAAACAAAAATAAATTAGAAGGAGCCAAATCAAGACTGTAAGGTAGATGCCTAATGATTTCCTATAGAAACTTGAAAAAGTGCCCTTGTCTTACGAAAGGAACAATCAGCATTCCCGTGATGGAAAAAGACTCTGATGAAGTTTTCCTGTTAAAGCTTTGGCTTTCTCAAAACACTTCTGTAACAATCAGATGTTATCCTTCTTCAGCCGTTCAGTAAGTCAACAGCAAAATGCCTTGAGCATCCCAAAAACTTGTCCCATGACCCTTGCTTTTAACTGGATCACTTTTGCTTTGACTGGACCAAGTCCAACTGTTGGTAGTCATTACCTAGATTGTACTTTGTCTTCAGGGTCACACTGGTGAAGCCATGTTGCATCTTCTGATACAATTATTTGAAGAAATCTTTTACGGGCTTCAGATTTAAAATTTCCATTGATAGCTGTGCTCTTGTCTGCTGCTGATCTGAGTGCAATGAATTTGGCACTTGTCGGGTGGAAAGATTGCTCAACCCTAATTTTTCACTCAGAATTGTGTAAGCTCAACCTATTGAGATGTCTGTGGTGTTGGCTCTTGTTTCAGTTATTAATCATCAGTCTTCTTCAATTAGGGCAAAAACAAGATGATTTTTTTTTTCTCGCAAATTGATGAGGATGTTCTGCCATCATGGCCTTCATCTTCAACATAATCTAGATCCTTCTTAAAATGAATTATTTATTTGTAAGTGGCCAAGTTCTTTGGGAGCATTGTGCTCACAAATTTTTTGTGAAAAACTACTCTTCTATCTAAACTTTATCATAAATTCAATGTGTGTCCTTTCTTCAATTGTAGCAGAATTCATATTGCTTTGATAGGGACTCTTCTCAAACTGATGTTTTATTCTTAGTACCTGAAACTAGATCCTGTTCAGGCACATAATAACAATTTAGTATGAGTTTATTTTGGTCAAAAACTTTTGAAATCCATATATAATGTTTTGATAATATGTATTTTCCATGACCTTTTTGAAGACCCTTCATATATGTGTGTGTAAAATCTCCACATTTTGAACATATATTATAATTCTCTCCTAGTGTGTTCAACTGGTGCTACAGTTTTAATAAACTCATATACCCTTGACATACAGTCTTTTAATGTACCAATAAAAGTTTTATATAAATGAAATAACCTTGTCAATTCTAGAGTAAAGAAATAGTATTTCACTTTTTGGCTCAGGTATGCCAAGCTTCCCTGATGAGTCCGGCATAGGAGACGTGTAAGATTTTTGAATAAATAGTTTGGCCTTCCACAGAGAACACAATTAGTTAGTGAAGATAGGGAAGTATGTGGTATTGAGTAATTGGTAACATTTTAACTGTGTAGTTCTGAAGGCAAAATTTGTATTTTTAGGGGAAAAGAAGTGAGCTATTCTAAAAGATTCCACAGTTTTTTCATTATTTTATTATACATATGTATGCAATATTAATTTTTATTCTTTCTGACCTGGATGATGAGGATTTAATTAAGTAATAATGGTGGATCTAAACTCCTATGGCATAATAGAATTTTCTCAAGATCCGTAAGATTGTATAGAACAAAAAATTCTAAAAAGAATGGATTATTTTATTGATTTATATTCCAAATTGTAGTCCAGAGACTTTTATCATACCAAATATAAACAATTAATTTATTAAATACTAAATATAGATACTTTGCTAGGCAGTTACAAAAAGAAAAATAGGAAAACATTGAGCACATTTATGAACTATTGCACAGATTTGTCTGAGAATTTTGATATATCCAACTTTCTCAAAAATGGTTCTAAACTTTTACCTCTAGAGAAGTAAAATGGAATGAAGTTTGTGTAGAGTTTACTTCTAGTACCATCTTATATTACGAATTTCTAACCACTAGTGTTTTTAAAAATGGAATTCAATTTCAGCAACATTACCTGTTTATACTTTAAATCAAGTTAGTACCTTTGAATTCAGTTTCTCATACAGAATGGAAAAGTAGAAAATGTTCATGAAGCCTGCCTCTACTTTGCTTCAGGCACAGGAGATCAGAATCAGAGTAGTCAGCAATACAACAAAAAAAAAGGAAAGAGAAAGAAAGAAAGAAAGAGAGAGAGAAAGAAAGAAAGAAAGAGAGAAAGAGAGAAAGAAAGAAAGAAAGAAAGAAAGAAAGAAAGAAAGAAAGAAAGAAAGAAAGAAAGAAAGGAAGAAAGAAAGAAAGGAAGGAAGGAAGGAAGAAAGAAAGGAAGGAAGAAAGGAAGAAAGGAGGGAGGGAGGGAGGGAAGGAAGGAAGGAAGGAAGGAAGGAAGGAAGGAAGGAAGAGAGAGAGAGAAAGAAAGAAGAAAGAAAGGGAAAGAAAGGAAAGAGAGAGAGAAAGAGAGAGGAAGAGAGAGAGAAAGAAAGAGAAGAAAGAAAGGAAAGAAAGAGAAAGAAGGAAAGAAAGGAAAGAAGAAAGAAAGAGGAAGAAAGAAAGAAGAAAGAAAGAAAAAAAAAGAAAAAAGGAAAGAAAGAAAGAAAGAAAGAAGAAAGAAAGAAAGAAAGAAAGAAAGAAAGAAAGAAAGAAAGAAAGAAAGAAAGAAAGAAAGAAAGAAAGAAAAAGGGTGTACTAAGAGTTCTAGAGTCTTTGCCGAATGTTCTGCTGCAGGTTGGCCAAATTGGATGGAATCTTTTTGTTTAATTGGAATCTTCCTACCTTCATTCATGAATGTAGTTTGAGCGTATAGCTAACAGTCCAACTGGGTGACATATTTGTGTTTGGTGAAATTAAGTACCAAGGACTAAGCTAAGAAATGCCTCTGCCCACTCCACCCCACCCCTTTACCTGTTAGCCTTTTCAAAAATTAGGGCATGCTGATGGTCCTGGTAGTTAATTATTTCACTTGGTTCATTAAGCTCTAACTTTACTGGACTTGCATTAAATCCTGAAGACTCTTCCATGCTCATTTTAGGGCCTTTCCACATATTAGTTTTTCTTCTACCTGAAGTGTTTCCCCACCTTCTTCTTATTATGGCTTGTTTCTACTCACACCTTGAGTAGCAACTGCACTATTAAATTCACAGATAAAATGTCATTTGAATACAGTCTTGTCTCCCTATTTCCTCTTAATTTGTTTTTTTTTTCACAGAGATCACTATAATTTGCAATTATTTCAATATTAATTTCCATTCTTTGCCCTTTAAATATTAACATTATATTTTATTGAGGGCCTACTATGTGCCTGACATTGCTTTAAATCCTTTTTATAACTCAATGCATTCAATCATGCAAAAATCTTATAAAGCAATTATTATCAATCTTATTTGCAAGTAAAGAAAGTTTAGACAGATTGTGATATGCTCACAATTTAATAGTTACTAAGCAGCTGACTACAGAATTGAGTTGTATGTTAATTGTCTCTATGTTATAGATGATAGTATATACACAAACTATATTCTATGAAGAAGGGATAGAATCAGTTTTATTCTTTATTTTATTAATAGTTCCTACTATGGTATCCAGTATATACTTAGTACTTAATAATTAAATGAAAGAATCAGATATTTATGGTATCAGGAATTTTCCAAGCAGTTGTGCTTTTTGCAAATTACTGAGCTATTCTATCAGATAAACGATTTTGTTTTCTTACTCCATATTTTTGTCAGAAAGTGTTTATTTTATTTATTTGGGTAATAGGGGGTCAATTCCTCAAAAATAAATTAATGCCCTCCCATTGTGGTGAGTTCTTACTTTAATAGAAATGAATAGTCTGAGAGAGTGGGTTGTTAAAAAGATTCTGGCTTTTGTTTTGTTTTGTTTCCTCCCTTTTTTTGCCCTCTGATCTCTGCACATGCTGGCTCTCCTTCCACTGTCCATCATGAGTTAAAACAGCCTGAGGCCCTCACCAGATACAAATGCTCTATCTTGAACCTTCCAGACACTAGAATTGTGAGTCAAATAACTTAACCTTTTTTGTTTATAAACTACCCAGTCTCCAGCATTCTGTTATTGCAACACAAAACAGACAGAAACAGTCCCTCAAGGCAGAGTACTGATTGATTCTGGGAAAATGTTATGATACAGTTGGATTGGTTTAGTGGTACAATGAAGCAAAGGTTTGAAAACTATTCTTGGTGTTAGACGTTAGACTGTTGGACTTGATAAGCAAGCCTCTTTAGTTGGTTCACACGCAGTTCTACATTCCAGAAGCAAATATTTTCTTGAGCAAGTAGTATGATTATTATTGTTTGTTCTTTGTACCGCTTAACACAATTATGGGAAAATATATCATGCAATTATATTAATAAAAAGTTTAACATAAGTATATAAAAATATGTGCAGTCTCATTATTATTTAGCACAGACATTTCAAATTACATTGGCTTTATTTCTCAACAGAAAATAGTGCTATTATAGAAAACCTAAGTATGGACAGATGTTTGTTTGTTTGTTTGTTTCCAGCAAAAATGCAGTCACATATGAATATATCACTTTTTTACACAAATGTGTCTTATTTACCAATATAAGGTGGTAAAATTAGGCTATAGGTGTAATTTACTTTGCTTCACAAATTGTGGCAACTTCCCAGCCCATCTTACCGGGGGGTATATTGTTTCTAATTAGGGAGAATTGCATATTTTTAACTAATACTTTTTAAATTTTTAAAACCTTAAAAAAAAAGAGAGAGACTGCAAAGTAGTGGGACATTCACAGACAGTTGTAATTCTGAAGACTGCTGGTAAGGACAATCGATTTTCCCACTTCTGGTTTTATTGACTAGAAGATTTACAAACATGAGGATACAATGCCTCACGATATACTGAAAAAACAATGTGTTTTGGTCTACTCTAAGTCTCTTTGTAGAAGAAATTGGGGTTTAGTTTGTGTGTTGAAGAAAAAGGCCATCATGGAGTTTTCTATCTGCTATTTTGACAGCAATATGTTTTTCTTTTTCTCTTCTGAGACATAAGTGAACCGTAAAGGAGAGTTGTTCCCTTTACTTATCTTGCAAAATTGTTTTCTGAAGCAACTAAACAGTGAAAACCACCAGTGAATTAAGAATAAAAGAATTTTTATGAATTTACTCTTCCTGGAGAAAGTGACTATAATTTATGTTGTAGCCGTAAGAAAATTCAGATTATTACTTATTCTCAATATGACATTCCATTGAGAGACAGTTTCTTTGAAAATAAACAAATGCTACTCTGGAAGAAATAAGTTTGTGAAACATCTTTGTTACATGAATCCACTGGAAAATATCAATGTCATAGTGTCTGCAAGAAAAGGCCTTGTGTGTAATGTGAAATTTTGAGAGAAGAGTTTTTCTACGAATAGAAATTCATTTTGGGTAGTTATTCCACATTAACTGCAGGTACAAGATAAACCAAATGTAACCTGGCCTGCTATACAAGTTCTGTTCTGTTTTTCCTTTTTGTTCATTTGTTTGTTTTTGAAAGAGTCTTGAAAATTAACCAGTGGAAAAAAAAATCCATTATAAGGGCTAATAATCTTCAGATTTGGAATACTTTGACATTCATTTCTAAGACCCCTGGTTATTTCTATAATTTACTTACTATCATGTACTTGCCACTTTAAAATCAAGCCATCCTTACATCTCTCACACTTTTTTGTCTAGCCCATTTATCTCTCTGGCTATGAAGCTCACAAATGCTAAGTAAAATCACACTTTTCTTAGAGATAACATCGATGCTGTGATAGAAAACAATGATTTAAAGCACTCACAGCTTGTAAGACTATTATCTGGAGTTGTTTATAACTTACAGGCCCTGTTACAGAGCTAATATAGTCACAACGGTAATACATTTTATAAAACAAGTTTATTTAACTGGAGTCATTATATTTAAAATACCAATATTAGTACAATTATTAGTTTCAATTCAAATCATGCTTGCCTTTTGGCTAGATGCTGGGACATTGAAAAAAAATTTAAAAGATTAAAACATTAGACACTAATTGACAAGATCTTCTGAGAAAGTAACAGATTTATTATAGATATATTTGATAATTTTTTAAGTTTTAGGACATATGGTATTGCTTTGGTTACCTTTAAAGGGTTTTTGAACTTAACTGTTAACCTGTCTAGCATCTTTTCCTGAGGGTTAGTTATCATCAGTTTTTGTAATGAAAGACAGGGCAGCATGGCTTACAAAGGGATTGGAATCCAATGTCCTGATGGTTTTAATTCCTGGTTCTGCCCCTTCAAGTTCTGTGAGCTGGGACAATTCAGCTGAACTTTCTGGTTCTCAATTCCTGCATCTTTAAAATGCAAGTAATATAAATCACAGAATTGTTAAAATGACTTAGTGAAGCTACAGAGTACTCACTGTTAAAATGATGAACTATAGGGTAGAAGATTGTGAAGTGTCATGTATTTGTAAGTTATTACTAGTAGTAATAGTAGTGGTATTAAAGTAAAGCTGGTAAAATACAAGGAATAAGAATGTGGAACAAATGAGCTGTGTTACATGGGACTGTAGGATTAACTTCCTAGTTTATTATTTTCAATTGTTTTCATACAAAGAAATGACAAAAAAACTTAAACAACTCTAAACATATTGTTAGTATATACATCAGTAGGAGAGATCTAGAAGCATATTTAGAAGCATATTTGTCATGAAAATATTTAAAAGTATGCATGGTATTTCCTGATTAACTATGATTTGAGATACAAGTATGTGCCAGTATCAAAGAGATCGTTTGCTGGACAAAAGATCACACTCTAGAAACAAAGTAGTTATGGTGCCTCCAGCAATCACAACCAACAGTCAAGTGAATAAAACTTGGAACAATTTTATCTTATTTAATCAACAGGAGGTATATAATTAATAGTCTTGGTGGGACAAAAGAAAGAATTCATAAATAAAATCATGAATGTATTATTATTAACATCTATGGAAAGGTCTTCTGACCAAAGACAATATAGTTAAATGAAAAATTTTTAAACTGTTGTAGATAAACTTCATATAAGGTGATGAAGAAGAAGAAAAAAATCAAAGGAGAAGGAGAAACATTCATTTATTGATTGCTCATTTACCAGGTACTGTTCTAACAACTTTACGAAAATTATAATAATGAATCCTCTAAGTCATATGAACAAAGTAATGTTGGCCTCATTTTAAGTATAAAAACAGGTGAATTAAAAGAGCTTAATTAATTTACTAAGTGTCAGCCAGTTATAAAATGATAGAATAGGGATTTGAATACAAGTAGCCTGACTCCACTTTATTGTTAAACTCTAAGTTTTCAAAAGTTTAAAAACCATAGCTCTAATGCATATATAATATGTACACATTTCAAAGTTTCTAGTCAAGTCATTAGTTAGCAATGGAACCAACAGGATTTTATGACCTGTTCAAAGAGCATATTGAGAAGCCACACGCACTCCGCACATACACACACACCCCCATGCATACACAGTATTAGGGTACATTACTGGTTTCAGGATAAAACTGGTTAATGGCCAATGAAGCCATCAATTTCAAGGGCATCTGTTCAATTGGACTGAAGTTATTTGCATCTTTTTAAACAAAATCAAATTAACACACAACTTTACTGAGTCTGTGGCCTCTAATTAATAAATAGTCAGTTGAACTAAGATCATTGCCCAAGGTTGATCTTGGGTGGATTTCATTCTCCTATATGATATTCCCCTCAGTGCCGTCATTCTGTCATACTTCATGGATTCAGATATTCAGATTATTTTGCTTGTGCCTTCTTCACTCTTATAGTTTGGCGAGCAGAAGAGAGGGCTACAGCTCTTTTACTCCCATCATCCACCGCTCAGAGAGCGGGAGCATTACAGTTCTTTCACTCCCGCAGTTGATGAGTTCCAGGTTCTTGTCCTGTGGCCAAGAGGAATAAGGTACATGACCACTGCAGACTGAGTAAGGCAGAGCAGAATTTTATTGAACAACAGAAAGAAAGCTCTTGGTAACCAGAGGGCACCCAAAAATGGGTCGCTGTCTTTGAGACTGAATCCAGGATTTTTATGGGCTTAGGATGGAGGAGTGTATGCTGATTGGTCCATGGTTGGACATGCTTTCCAAGATGGAATAAGTCAATGATTTAGCATAGGAAGAGAAGTAGGAAGTAGTTGTTTTTTGCTCAATGTGATTCCCCTTTGAGCAATCTTTATAACAGAGTTTCCCATTGAGCTGGCCGATACTTACTCAGAGCTACACCATGGTTTGGAGCACTTCCTACCCAATCATTTTTTTATCCCCTCCCACTACACAAGTACCACCCTGAGACCATGATCTGAACATTTTCCATTCCTTCTCCTGCTTTCTCTCCTTTATCATTCATAAGTACTAACTTCAACAAATCTCTTGGTCTTCTGATGGTTTTGTCATATATTTTCTGAAGGACACAAACTGACACACTGTATTTAGGTAGAGAACTGATTTTTAAAAATCACATAATTATGTTAAGTACTTCCCTCTAATTGGAGAACCAATGCACTTAACCAACCAAACAGTTGCAGCTCAGTGAGTTTAATGTAAATATAAATAGGACTGAGAATTTACTTGGACACAATATTTGTTTCAACTAATTTTTGTCTGCTTAATTTTTCTGAAATAGGACATTTGTTAAGCAAGGGGGATGCACAGATGAGGATGATATGTATTGTGAATGAGTACGTAGTCTAATGATCCAGAGAATGGGAGATTTGAAAGACATTGTTTAGACTGTGTAAGTGTCTACTGCCATTGAGAAGTCTCTTGTGGATGAAAATTGTATCCTTCGAATTCACGTCATTTAGAAAAGGAAGGCTTGTTGTTTGGACCCAGGCACCGTCTCATCAGGAGTCAATAACATCTTCAAAGTAAGAGGAGATTATTATTAATAGCTGATTTGTTTGCTCATCATCAAGGACAAGAATATCCTGTCAGTAAAAGTCAATAGGTTGAAAATTCAGGAGTTTACACTGTGGGAAAAAGGAGGTTAAAATAGTGGACAAACACAAAAACACAATCCTATTAAATAATTCTTGCTTTTAGCAGTGGAAGCAATTCAATTGTTTAAAAATTGTATTAAGTCATCAAGACATTGTTTAATTAAACCTTAATATTAAGCATTAAGATTTAAGCAAAAAATGATTAATCAATTTGTTCATCATCACAGCTTATAGTGAGCTTTTTGGTGTATCGAAGGCTTCTGATGAATACATTAACATTGGATGAATTTTTAAATAAAACTATTTAGATTTTTAGAATATTAATGTTATGCCTATAATAGAAAACAAAAATAATTACTAGAGAACATCTTTGAGAAACAGATGCAATGGTGTATGCATTTCTAATAAATTACTTACAGTCCATTATGGAATGATATGACTTTGAAGACTATTAAATCAGCAGACTGCTATGTAATGAAATTATTTGAGGCAAACTTTGACAACTGCCCTTAAATGTTCCTCTTTCTTCCAAGATGCATCATATTTATGGATTAAAAGAGAAGTTGACTCATAAAAAATCCCTTTTTCTTTATGTGTAAAATGATTACTCTAAAAAAATATATAATATGAATGTAATTATATTGCCATCTGAAGCCTCTGTTCTTTCTGCACATGATAAAATAATCCATTTGATAACAATAAAAGCCAATTATGCAGGATATAGATTTCAGTAAATCTATTAGAGATTTGTGTGTTTATTCCTGCAAATCCAGAAAACTGTTATATATAAATTGAATTACTCTATCTAGCTTATGGTCCCCAAACCTCATATGGCCCAGATTTTAATCACCCAAGAATATCTTGAAGCTATTTTAGGGCAGGAAGTGGAGAATTACAAATGTCTAGTATCATATTTCTATAATGTTATTTTCCTCAAATTATTTTGCTTAATCTTTAAACAGACATAGATTCAAAGCCAAACTGTGCATATCTAACAGTCAAGATCTCTTTATATTCCATATACATCACAATAATTGTTAAATCGTGCCTTCTCCTTTTGTCTATACTCTCCTAAGAAACTGATTTCTATGAAGATAGCTGCTGCAGCAACCACATAAAAGACAGAGAAGAGGAATGCTCTCTTTAGGATATTTAAAAGTATATGTAAAGAGATGTAGTATATTGATTCTGGTAATAAAAACAGAAATGTTATTGTGCCTCTAAATACCTAAGATAGTACAGTTGATGCATATACAAAGAGGATATATGATCAGTAATTGAATTTGGCATTGACAGACTTACTTTTAATCTTTTTATAAAAATACTTAGAGAATTTTCAATAGTGAAGTAATACACATAAGCATGTAGTTTAAAACATAAAATATTTTTAGAATTTATTTTAGGTTCAGAGGTACAATTGCAGGTTTGTTACATAGGTAAACTTGTGTCATGGGGTTTTGTTGTACAAAGTATTTCATCACCCAAGCTTTAAGCCTAGTACGCATTAGTTATTTTTCCTGATCCTCTCCTTCCTCCCACTCTCCACCCTCTGAAAGGCCCTACTGTGTTGTTCCCTTTGATGTGTCCATGTGTTCTCATTATAAAAAACAAAAATCTTATATAACCCCCAACTCTGAAAGACGGTGCTCCTTATGTTTATCATTTATATGTTTGATGTGTGTCTTTTCAAATTTTTTTCTCTCTTTCTGTCTCTGTCTCTCTTTCTCCCTTACCAGTTTGTAGAATTCACTTCTGATTTTCCTTTTGTTTTCTAACTCAAATGCTATCAGAATGTATGTTTGTTTAACTTGATTATTTCTACCTAATTCATTTTGGAAATCATTTCATGTCACTTTGCATAGGTGTTTCCATTCTTTTACATCTGCACCTGGTATTCTATGCTATAGAGATAGTTTGTTTTACCTTTCCTTAATGATAACCCTTTAGATTGCTTCTATTTCTTCTCTATTACACAGAATGCTTAAATCAATGTCCTTCTATATGCTTCTTTGAGGATACACTGAGTTTTTTCATAGAAATAGATTTTATATTATGCAATTAAAAACACTATCAATTTGCAACTATCTTTATCATTCACATAAATACTCATAAGCTAAAACTGTTCTCTTTAACTTCCTTGCTCTTTCCTCATTCAATTTTTATTCAACATTCACTTCATCACAAATTACAAATTTTTATCATTTTATTCTTTTTATATTTCATAAACTGGCTAAAATAGTGCCAAACATACAATATGTGTGATGTTGTAGAGAAAAAAAAAAGTGTTTGAATCAAGTAAACATGTGGAATCCAGACTTGATGTAATCAAATCATCGTTTTTAAATTTGGGTTTTGTTATTTCAGTTAAAAGCATTTATTACGTATATGCAGCCCTTTTGTGGAATACTTTCATTTTTTTTTAATCTAAAAGTCCCAGATAGATGATGCTATGATCCAGTTTGAGTCACTTATTCATCTCTAAACCGAGAATTGCATGTAAGAGTTAGGCTCTAATGCAACAAATTAGCTTCTACTATAGTCAGTGGATAAAGATGGAAAGTAGGAGATAAAAATAAGGAGGGGAGTCATGGGCAAATAGGCTCACAGACTTCCAAAATATGCTCCAGATAAAAAGAGATAATAATCCCCTCTCTTAGAATGATTGTGAAAAGTGAAACAAAATTTAAAAGTAGCCCACCATTTATTAAATTATGAGAAGTTCAATGTATTTTACAGCCTGTCCCCCTGCCAAGTGATTATTTCATAGATGCTAGGCATATGTATCTTTCCTTCCTTGCTTTCCAATACTACAATGTATATACTACATACATACATTGTTCTGCAACTTTTTATTTTTCACTCAGCAATATCTCTTAGAGATTTTTTTTCATTATCTGTATTTAGACAGATGTCACATGAATTACATTTGATGTTATAAACAATGCTGCAGTGAAAAAATACTCAACATCATTAGCCCTTAAGGAAATACAAATCTAAACAATAATATATCACTTTACACCCACTTGGATGGCATCTGTCAAAAAGACAGTCACTAATAAGCATTGGGGAGGATATAAAAAGTTGGAAGCTTTGTACATTGCCAATGGGAATGTAAAGTAGTGCAGCCACTTTGAAAAAGAGTTTGTCAGTTCCTCAAAAGATGAACTTAGAATTGCCATGTGACCCAGCAATTACACTTTTATACATATCCCCTTTCTAATAATTTAGTCAACAGACATTCTAGGAAATGCAACACATTAACATACATAAACACACACATGTATTTTCAAGGGAACTGAAAACATATATTCACATTATAAAAAATACATAAAAAATATTTATAGCAACATTATAGACAATAGTTAAAAAATGGAAAGAGATCATATGTCTAACATCTAACAAATAGGTAAACAAAATAAGGTACATCCATACAATAGAATATCATTTAGCTATGAAAAGAATGTGATTAGTCTGTTCTCACATTGCTGTAAAGAAATACCTGAGACTGGGTAATTTATAAAGAAAAGGGGTTTAATGCACTCATACTTCCACAGGCTATACAGGGAGCATGGCAGCATCTGCTTCTGGAGAGACCTCAGGACACTTACAGTCATTGTAGAAGGCAAAGGGGGAGCCATCCCTTTACATGGCCCGAGCAGGCGAAGAGAGAGGGGGCGAAGGTGCTATACACTTTTAACAACCAGATCTCGTGATCACTCACTATCATGAGAGCAGCACTGAAAGGACGGTGGTAAACCATTCATGAAGGACCACCCATATAATCAAATCACCTCCCACCAGGCTCCACCTCCAACATTGGGGGTTACATTTCAACATGATATTTGGGTAGGGACACATATCCAAACCATATCAGAATGAATAACGTATTATACGTGTTACAACATACCTGAGCTTTGAAAATACGCTAAGTGAAAGAAGCCAGGCCAGGCACGGTGGCTCATGCCTGTAATCCCAGCATTTTGGGAGGCCGAGGCTGGTGCATCTCCTGAAATCAAGAGTTCAAGACGAGCCTGATCAATATAGTGAAACCCCGTCTCTACTAGAAATACAAAAATTAGCTGAGCATGGTGGCGTGTGACTGTGGTCCCAGCTACTTGGGAGGCCGAGACAGGAGAATCACTTAAACCCGGGAGGCAGACTTTGCAGTGAGCTGAGATTGTGACACTGAACTCCAGCCTGGGCGACAGAGTGAGACTCCATCTCAAAAAACAAACAACAACAAAAAGCCAGACTCTATAGAGACATATTGTATAAATCTATTAATATGACATGTCCTAGATTGATGGAACCTGATAGCAGTTGAAAATAAGAACCAGATAGAGATTTACAACCTTGGGAATATACCAAAAAGCACTGAATTGTACACTTTGAAAGGTAAATTTTATGGTATGTAAATGATATCTCAATCTAAAACAAGAACTTAAAATTTTAGTTTTGGGCAGGTTGAGTTTCAGACTCTTATTTGCTATCCAAATGTAAATGTCGAGAAATCAGCTTCCTTGATCCATTAGTACCTATAGTTTATTTCTATTACAATGAAATAATTCTTTTTTTAAGTCTTGGGAAGGCTTTATTTGTACTTGTTTTGTATCATGTGATTTTTTTTTTAAGGGCTGTGGTTATATCTTTCTTTTTTATTTTTTTATTTTTATTATGCTTTAAGTTCTGGGGTACATGTGCACAACGTGCAGATTTGTTACATACGTATACATGTGCCATGTTGGTGTGCTGCACCCATTGACTCATCATTTACATTAGGTATATCTCCTAATGCTATCCCTCCCTCCTACCCCCTCCCCACAATAGGCCCCCGTGTGTGATGTTCCCCTTCCTGTGTTCAAGTGATCCCATTGTTCAGTTCCCACCTATGAGTGAGAACATGCGGTATTTGGTTTTCTGTTCTTGTGATAGTTTGCTGAGAATGATGGTTTCCAGCTGCATCCATGTCCCTACAAAGGACACAAACTCATCCTTTTTTATGGCTGCATAGTATTCCATGGTGTATATGTGCCATATTTTCTTATTCCAGTCTGTCACTGATGGACATTTGGGTTGATTCCAAGTCTTTGCTATTGTGAATAATGCTACAATAAACATACGTGTGCATGTGTCTTTATAGCAGCATGATTTACAATCCTTTTAATTTTAGTTGACTCTTATTCTGATTACTCCTTGGATACAGTGGTTTTGGAAATTCATATCATATGTTTTTAGTTCACTTTCCCTAACAAACCTTATCACTGATTTTACTGCTATTACCTATACTACATAATTCACAACCACCAGTACCACATATATGATTAATAATTGCAAGAAATAGCTGACACACCTATTTACTAGGAGCTTTCTATACATTAGCAAGAATATCTAAAATCACTACCAGTTAGGTATCATCATGTTTTATAAATGTGGAAATAAGATTCAGAAAGTTTAAATAAGGTTCCCAAGGTTATACAGCTTGGAACTGCCTGGATTACATAATGCTACATTTAGTGTCATGTAATCTTTTACTCTTTTAATAGGTTAATACAGTGGTTATCATTCCAGGCAGCACATTAGAATCGCTTTTCAAAAGAGTAATAATTAGAGACTTCACCAAACCAATTAAGTCAGAATTTCCAAGGCTGGGTTCCAAGCAGTAGTAATTTAATTTCCCTAGGACAGTGTAATATACTGAGAAATAGTAGTTTGGAAACTCAAGATATGACGAGTTATATAGTCTTTTGAATCTTTCAGAACACATATTTTAACACACCATTGGTTTATATGCTAGAAATTATATTACAACATTTACAATCTAACCAATATGAAAACATTATTTAGTGATTGAAATTTCCTCAAGAGACACTTGTCTATTCTTATGGACCTTTATTTTAAGAGGAAGCTTTCCAAGCAATTAAAAAAAAAACTTTCCTATGACTATACAATTGATTTCTTAATACAGGTCAGAATAGTGTTAATCCTTCAATCAATTTTTGGTACAGCTATTACAATATTCAAAGTAAGTCTCTCACAAATCATACACTAACTCACTCATTGTGTTTGTTAGGAAAAGTAAGAAAGATACATGTCATTCATTTTTAATTTTTTGTTAATGATTGCATTCATGTTCACGTATTGTTAATTTCAAGAAACTATGTAGGAATTAAAAGGAGAGTTTGATAAGCTATAAAGTTTTGATTGAAATAGATGTCTTAATTTGTTCAAATGTAAAAGATAAAGGTTGCGTTGACTTATATGCTAACCACTAATCTCTAACATCATGTACTGCAAAATGATTTCAAATACATGGGCTACAATTAGGTATCTTAAATCTCCATGAAGGTAGGAGCAAGCTGTTTTCATACCATGTCTGCATAAAAGAAGTCATGTAGTAAATATTGAATAAATCTATGATGACATACATGTGTATCCCTATGCACCTGTCTCTATTTTCAATTAAATTATAAATTCCTTGAGAGTGTAGAATTTTCTTTTAATATTTTTATATCTGCTGCTACTCTTAGCATTGATCTGGGCACATCATAAGTTGCTTAATAAATATCCAGTTTTCTTTCTCAATACATCCTAAAATATTATTTGATATTTTATTTTTTCATTATTCAACTGTACACAATTGGTGAAATCAGAGATATTCTTTTTCAATAAAGTATAGCATTTTTAGAAATAAAATTATTCTTTTTTCTCTCATTTTCTTTCTAAATAAAAAGAAATTATTTGGAAAGTATCTCTCAAATTCAGGAATATATATTTGAGTGTATTTTGCCATTGAATGAGAGAGTAAAATTTTTATTTTTAGAAGATCTCCTTCCCCCCTCCCACCCCATGCAATGGTAAAACCATTTACTGACAAAGAAACTTGCTATTCAAACTGTGATCTGCACATTAATATTGTCAGTATTACCTGCAAGTTTATTACAGATGCAAAATCTCAGATCCCACTGCAGGCACATTGAGCCAGAACATTCATTGCATTGCAATCCCCAGGTGATCCTTTTGCACATTTAAGACTGAGAAGCACTAATGTATGCTAGTTTCCAATTTCTTTTCTTGTTGCTTTTTTTTTTTTGTGCTTTAGAAATATGTTTTTGAAATGTGGATATCCTCCTAGAGTGTTTTCTGCCTAAGGCATACTCCTAAGAAACTGTTTTCAATATTAAAACATGTGTTTAAGACTGAGCTACCACAGTACCCAGAAAATTAACTTTTTGTGATTAAGAGTTATCTATGTAGACTGAAGGAGTGAGCAACCATATTGCTAATGAGATTACTAACCACGATTTCTATGATGTGGAACTCCATGTCATTTTCCAGGGAATTTTAAATGCCCTTCACCTTTCTGCTTATCTGATGGTTAAGAAAAGGGTCACCTGTACTCTGTTCCGTTATCTCTAATGTTTAGCCTTCTCAGTGTTCTTTTTCTTATCCTTTTATTCTTTTTTTTTTTAAAAAAAAAAAAACAAAAAACACTAGGAACTTTCATTCAGATCCTTGAGGTCAAAGGTGCTACAGCAAAGAAAGATAATCAGTTGACCTGATATTCTCATAATCAATATATCAAAATAAATTTAATTATCAATCAATTTAACGTTTTCCTCCCTCTATATTTGTATGAACAATAGTTTTCACATTTTTTATAGATCAATGTATTGAATGATTTTTGGACTAGAAGATAAGAAACACAGATTCAAATGTTAATCCTTACAATCAGTGTACTAGGCAAAAAACTGGATGTTCCCGGGCTAAGATCCCTTTTTCTTAGAAGTGACAGTTTTAGCATAGCTTATCTCTGCAACTTCTAGCTCCATGATTCCATGGCACTCTATCTTCATGAACCTGTTGATAAATCTAATTTAAGTCTTCATTTATGGTATTGAATCAGAAGAAAAAATGAATCTCATTTTACACAGAAAACAATAATGAAGAAATAGGCAAATAAAAAGAACACTCAAAAATTTTGATCCCATTTGTCAAAAAAAGTTGATCCATGTCAGTAAACATTTTCAGGTGAAAAGTAACTAATGCTCAAATACAATCTTTTCATGAATTAATCATGGCTGCCTTTGCACCGTAGCAGACTGTTCAGTGCTTAGTTAAGGCCCCAGCTAGTTCTCACTCACGGACTCTATTCTTGAGAATACAACTGATTATTTGAATTGAAATTACCAATCCCAAGGTGCCTAAATGAGCAAGAAGTTATGAATATTATAGGGAGATTTTCTTTTCTTCCAAGCCCACTCTGAATTTAGAATTTTATTGCAGGTTCAGAGAGCACTGAGACAATGCCATGTTCAGCCCACTGGGAAGGAGGAAAATGAATAAGAAGCAAATGAAGATTCCAAGTGGAGCAATAAACAAACCTGTCCCACTGCATTCAATTTGAAGAATAGTATTTAATATCTCCAGAGTGTTTCACTGACTTTTGTATCTCAGTTCGTTATTGCCTGGAATTTTAGAATTGAATACCTTCTGTGAGTTATGGACTGTTTGGCTCTCAGGATGCACATGTGAAAGATATTGCCCTAGGTCCTGATTTTCTCTCTAATATCTCTACATAGCTGCTTTGGGTCATACATTTTCTAAAACACATATTCCTCTGAACTTACTGATTTTCATCAATTCTCATTGGCAACAATGGAAATTCACACATCAAAACACCATTATAATATCGTTCCAGTTCATTTGTTTCAACTCTTGTCTTTACCCACTTTACACCATGAGTTCTACTGAAACCTCTGAGTCTCATTCCAAGTATGACTTCTTTGAATGAATGATGCTACTTCAATTTCATTGCCTTAACATATTATTCTGTCTTCTCATAGTGTTGTTACTGTCTTTTTTAAACTTATCTCCTACTAGATTATCAAATACCAAGTGAGATATCAACTATTTTAGAAGCCCTATTCTAAGGCCTGAGATTGGTGGTCCATCTTAATATTCTCATAGTAGACAGTTATTACATCTACTTTAAAAATTTAACATCTATTAAACCCTTTAGATGACAAAATTCCTTCAATCAACTATCCCAGCATCTAGCCAGTACATGCTAAAATGAATTTTCTTTAAAGAATAAATTATCAAATATATAGCCCTAAAGGGTGGGTTGTCATATCATTCTCTTCATTTTACACATGAAGAAACATTAAAGATCTTTCCCCCAAACCCAAGATTGGTAGGGGAAGTATGTAAGGTTTTCTGACTAAATCATAAGTTGTTTTCCACTGGAGCATCTCTTCATTTCATGTTGAATGGGAGACATTAGAGATGAGGAAAAATATCAGGACTACAAAAGTCCCACTGAGAAAAAGAGAGAGAAATTATGTAAATCATGATGGTCTACCAACACACAGCATATTCTCAGGAGAAATGCAAGATTGGGGTTCTAGCAAGTAGGACGCTTATATTCATGAAAGGCAAACCATTGTTTCCGAGGGGTGAGAGTGGCAGCACCTATTTAGATCAACTTCTATCAGTTTATTTCATTTTATTTTTTGTTGCTAAAAATATAAGATTTATCCTGGACACTACTCTATCATTTCCACAAAGTCCTCTAAAATTCTTCCTCTTTTTAAAAAAGATTTAAAAATTAAAGCAGTTTTAGGCACAGGTCACTTTGCCAAGGGACGTTTGCTATCTATGTGTCTTTTCACCTTTCAAATAAATTTTATTTGAGTTGATTTCTTCTCTATTTACAGTAATTCTCAATACATTTTGACTAAGATACTTTAAAGACTCTTAACATATGAGAATGTAGGTAATATGTCTTTGGCATATTGCTTATCATCAAATGTTTTTCCAGGTTTTCATTATGAAATCTTTCAACACACAGAAAAGTTAAAAGAATGAACCATATAGACCCAACACTTGCTAATGTTTTTCATGTGTCTCATGAAACTTACACTGAAAATATTCCAGCATTGTTCTCTAAAGACAATGACATTCTCTTATGTTATTTGCATTTTCATTACATCTAAGAAGAGGAACAGTAACTACCTAATGTCATCTAACTTCCAGTTCCTTTTCAAATTTCCTGAGTTGCATGCAATACATATTTTACTAAACACTTACATTCACATACAGTTTATTAATTGCATTTGCTTTACATTATCTCTGTAGTCTATTTTAATCTAGATCAGTTCTACTTTGTTTTACTTATTTGTTTTTTATGACATTGAATCTGTTTTTAACCTACTGAGAGGTGAAGCCTGCTGGGCTTCTAGGTTGGGTGGGGACTTGGAGAACTTTTCTGTCTAGCTAAAGGATTATAAATGCACCAATCAGCACTCTGTAAAAACGGACCAATCAGCCCTCTGTAAAATGGACCAATCAGTGCTCTGTAATATGGACCAATCAGCAGGACATGGGTGGGGCCAAATAAGAGAATAAAAGCTGACCACCCAAGCCAGCAATGGCAGCTTGCTTGGGTTCTCTTCCTGTGCTGGGGAAGCCTTGTTCGTAATAAATGTTGCTACTGCTCACTCTTTGGGTCAGCACTACCCTTCTGAGCTGTAACACTCACTGCGAGGGTCTGCAGCTTCACTCCTGAAGTCAGCAAGACCACGAACCCACTGGGAGGAACAATCAACTCCCGAGCATGCCACCTTTAAGAGACGTAACACTCACTGCGAGGGTCTGTGGCTTCTTTCATAAAGTCAGCCAGACCGTGAACCCACTGAGAGGAACAAACAACTCCGCATGTGCCACCTTTAAAAGCTGTAACACTGCAGAGGTCTGTGGCTTCACTCCTGAAGTCAGCGAGACCACAAACCCACCAGAAGGGAGAAACTCTGGACACATCTGAACATCTGAAGGAAAAAATTCCAGACACACCATCTTGAAGAATTTTAACAGTTACCACGAGGGTCCGCTGCTTAATTCTTGAAGTCAGGGAGACCAAGAACCCACCAGAAGGAACCAATTCTGAACACACTATCAACCAGCCATTTTTATTATGTGTATTGCTGTAAAGACTTTGTTAACGTATTTTAATCTGAATCATACATTTTATATTGCTTTAAAAATATGCAACATTGAGTCTTTTAACAGTCTGGGTCAGTTATCTTGCAGAATGTTTCCAACTTTGTTTTGTCAAATTCTTCTCTTAGTGTCATTTCCTTGTTCTTCTCTGTGTTTTTTATAAACTAAAACTTGGAACTAAAGACTGGATTAGATGGAAGTTGAAATGTTTTAGTAAGAACACTTGAGAGGTGAGACAATGTACTTTACGTTGCAACACACCAGGCAGCACATTCTACCAGTGGATCCTACTAATAGTGACGTTGGGTTTGGCTACTTTCTTAAGGTTGTGATCACTAGATCTCTTTGTTACATAAAACAGTTTCTCTTTCACTTTAGCAAACAATATTTGGGATAGGAGGTAATACTTTAACATAGGAGAATTATTTGGTTCTCTTCAAACCAATTCACCTAATAACTTTTAACAATAGTTTTATCTATTGATTATTGATGTGACAATCCATTATTACACTGATGTTTACAAAGGATGATTTTTCTAATTCTATAATTTATTTGACATTATTAGGCATCATTAATCTGTGAAAAAGTGGTTTTTCTCAACAATCTGGGGTGAAATATATATTTTTGTTTAAAAAGCAAAAGAAATGCTTAGATCTCTTTTAATTATTAATTTTAGACAAAACTACTAGCATGATAGTTACCTCCACCTCCATATGTGACAACTCAGATTTTTAAAAATTTAGGGCATACTTAAAGCTAGATAGTTTATATTTATACATTCCTCTAAACAGAGAGAAATAAATAAAGAGAACATTGGATTAATAATCTGAAAATATTGGATTCAAATTCTAGGTTACAGCTTATAAACCTTATGACCTGGAGCAGTCTGCTTAAATCTTTTAGCCTTTTTGTTAATTTATCCATATATTTTCATTGACATCCATTAAATGTTTTCATGAGAGTATTTTTAATTGCTAGAATTCCATTTGGAGTCTCACAGACTCTATTAGGTTACAAAACCTTCTAGGGGTTTGTTATTGTTGCTATTGTTCTTTTACAAGATTAATAAAACTTCCACGATTAGTTAAGTAGAAATTGAGTCATAGTTATGTTTAAAATTAAGCAATGGGCTTTTGTTTCGTATTCCTTGAGAAATTTTTAATATTGATGAAATAATTTTCAAGAGAATTAGTGGTCAATGATGGGAGGAAATATTCTCTTTTTTTCCCCCAAATCTTAACTAATTGGTTCTTTTCTAATGTTGTGAGCTGAGAGGTCACATTGCCAAGAAATCAATCAAACTAGGTTTATAAAAGTCTAATTAAGATAATGTTAATTAGTAATCACACTTTATTTCCACTGGCTTCCAGTGCCCTTCAGCCAAGATTTATTATTTTATTTTTTCAAATGTACGGGCTTCTTTCATAGTAGACAGGAAGGATGAAGAAGATCATTCTCAGGCAAACTCTGTGAACATACTTTGGTCACTTTTTCTCCGTATGGATGTTATAAGCCAGTCTGTCTCTTTTATGTGTAATTAGATTGACCTTTTACCAAGTCACACACATGAAAAATTACAGACATTAAGCTTTATAGAAAGTTTTAAAAAAACATCTCATCCCATGGTTTTATGCCCTGTGGCAACAAAAAATGATGTCTTGGGAATGGAATGGTCCAAACCGTGATGTATCATGAACTCCTAGGGACACATAATCAAATCAATTTTTTCCCACGTGCATGAAGGATTGCTTTAAAAAAAAAAAAATTCACGAACTTCCGCCATTCCAGTTTTCCAAGACGGTATTTCCCAGACATATTAGATTCAAAATAACATCATGTTTGTATTCGGCCCAGCTGGAACGTAAATTGGGCTCAGATGGAGATGCAAATGGGTATGTACAGCTCTAGTCAATCTGAAAATCCATGAGGCTGAAGTTCAAATGATAAATCAGAGTATCTATTAACAACAATCTTTGCCTAGTGAGTTGATTTTACTTAAGAAATATCAGTGTTTAAGACACCTTAACACCTGAGAACACCTTTTTCTCTTAGGTAAGATTGAAACTATTAAGCCTATAATTTAGATTTAGGCTTTTCAACCTGGGAAATGACAAGTACTAGTATAGCCTAGGTATTTGAAGCATTGACTCTGGAAAAAGACTATTAATTCTATCATGTATTTATTGTGTGCACTTGGGGAAAATCCCTTAACCTCTCTGTATGTTAGTTTCCTCATCCATACCATGGAAGTAGTGACAGCACTCTCTTAAGGGCTCATTATGAAGATGAAATGAGGTCACGTGGTTCAGGTAATTAGTATATGGGGCATAGTCAGTAAATGCTGGTTATCTTATTATCTTTACTATTGTCCTTGCTCTAAGGTCTAACAAAAGTAAAACCTACAGTCTGTTACATCTGGGAGCAGTCACAAGATCAGAAGTTATCATTTCACTATGACATTTACTACACTGTTTTCTATAAATAATGTTATACACGCCAGGTGACTTTGTCATTTTAGGGAGAAAAAAGATGAAGTTATTGGCCAAATGTGCAGACAATTTATCATCTTTCCAGAAATAAGTGAGCATTTCCATGGTCATCGATTTCTGTAAATCTCTTCTGCTTGTCAAAACAAAGTTATTCTCTTGGTATTTCTATCCATAAAAGAATTGGGAGAAAATTACCAACAAGTAAGTGAAAGAAAGTGGAAAGCGATAGCATTCTATATCCCCAAACCATTACTTTTTAAATGCCAAAATTATTATGTAATATTTGAGGCTTTAGTGTGACATTTTGCTAGTCCATTTTTACAATTAATAGATTTTATCAGAGGCACATTTGGCTGTAGTTTTCACTTATACACACAATTTAAGTAAATGAAGCTTTGAATAGGAGACACATTTACATGACATAAAATTCAAAAGTTCAAAAATGTAATTAAAAAAATAAGCTTTTTTCCACTCTTGTCCTCTCAACCACTAAGTTCCTCTCCAGAGATAACTAGCATTATCAGGTTTTTGTGTAGTCTTCTAGACATATGGGTACATAAACATGTCCACTCACATTAACTGTGGTTCCACTAATAATGCCTAATGTGGTTTCACTTATATAAATTTTCTACTGGATAGTATAACTGTCCATGTCAATGAATATGAATTCATATTTCAATCAGCAAACAGCCTATGTGAGAAGACAAATGCCTGGGGCAGGACGGAGTCAAATGATTTTTCTCAGGTCTCATCTTATTACCAACAATAGGAGGAGGATCAGAGGAAGTTCACCTCTTTTTGTGAGTGAACACACACACACACACACACACATACACACGCAATTTGCGTAGATTTAAAATGTTCCTAACATTGAAGGGCTGATTTAGGGTGGGCCTCAAATAAAGTTCAGCTTCCCTCTTCTTGTACAAATATGCAATTCATGGATATTAGCATCCATTACCATTGCTTCCAATGAAGGAGGTCCTTTAAAATTCTATTAAATATATTTTGGATATTTTGTTGCTTTACCCAAATCTATTTGCATAGCCATTTTCCCTTATCCTGCTCTTATGCTACTGTAAAGCGAGATTCTAGTGAAATTGTATGAATAACAAAATCGGAACTTCAGAAATCACAAACTTTCCAAAGCAAACTTTGTATTTGTTTTTTGTTGGTATTTCTACCTAAAGCCCAAAGTGTCTCACATAAACCTGCTAATGTAAAACATTAATAGTGCTGAAAGCAAGACATTCATTTTATAAGTTCTACTAAGGTATAATAGTGCAAACTGCTATTATTTCATTTAGTAAATAATGTTTGATCTAAGATATTTATAGGGATGCTCTCTCAATAGATATTATTTTAGGTATTATGTTGCCCTGTCATTTCTAAAAATAGAAGGCTTAGGTAATTATTTTGACACCTGAGTAAATCATATATTCAGCGATTTTGTGTGTGTGTGCATGTGTGCTGTTGATATTCTTCAGTACCAAAACCCATCATCTCATTTGTATAGGGAAGTTAACATCCCTCTTTTAACATTAACGTTCCAAAACTAAATACATCCTAACTTCAAATCATGTATCTAGTTCATATGACTCATATAGCAACACTAACAAGGTCATTTTAAATGCAACTTGACAAGAAAAGGAATAAAAGTTGGCGGAGGGTGGAAGAACCATTTGTAAATTAATGAGCATAAATTCATAATTTTTATCACAACAGACAATAAACACCAATAAAGTCACTAGTTTATATCTACATTCACATATTTTGATATGAAAGGTAAAATTACATTGAAAAATATCTCTTTTTTATTTTGAATATTATCTCATGCAGATACCTGTAATCAGAAACACTCATTTTCAAGTATTCACTGGTCACGATATTAATCTAAGTGCTGGGTTTAAATCAACAAACAAATGAGGACAAGATCCCTAAGAAACCAACGAATACATGGAAATGCAATGTAATAAGTACTAGCCTACGGGACCTACCTGGTTGTATGCCTATACTGCTGAGGACAATCTAACTCTTACTCAAGAGTCAAGGGAGACTTCCAGGTAGAGGCAATGCATTACCTGAAAAAGTGCTGCAAGAAGCAGGAAGAGTAGTGAAAACAAAGTGAAGCCCTTAATGGAAATAAGTTATCAAGTAATATTTTTGGTACCAAGAGAAAACTAAAACAGCAAGTATTGCTATGGAAAATTCAAAGTACTTTCTCTATGGAAGTTGTTGTTAGATTACAAGGGGGTTGGGTGGTGAGGAAACAAGTAGATGGAATATTTCACAGAAGCTGGCAGTGGTGAATTTTTCAAAAATAGAAAGAATAAGAAATCCATGCACTTGAACTCATAAATAACCACTACAAAGAGAACAGACACAGGGCTACTGGGCAATTTCATTTCTGCTAAATGGAAAATCTGAAATAAATTGCAATAGTTGTTAGAAACCTTCTTTTATATATCAAGTTGTTTTAATTTGTTCTAAAAACTGCAATTTGAAAGTACTCAGGGTTGGATACAAGTGAAATCTTAAGCTCAAGACCAAGTGCAAATGAAAGCATTCTCCCAGCTATACACAGCAAAGAAAACTGATAGCAATAGCTTTCTAAAAACCCTGAATGCTCTGGAGAATCCAAACCTAAAGCACAGAAGGTGTGCTGCAGTTATCATAGTTACTTGGCTACTAAAATCTGAGAAACACAAAATCCAAGAAGAATATTGAAACACAAACTTCAATCATTCACATATCTCTAACATAATTTCTGATGTAAATTAATTTCATTTACTTTTTAAAATAGGTTGTTCTTTTAATAAAACAATGGCAATATCCAATGAAAATTTTGCAGATAAGGCAACAGCTCCTGTAGGATAAATAATATTTTTAGATGTTCACCTTGCTCTTCTTTTTGGTTACGCAGTGTTTAATAACTCAATTATCTTGATATGTTGGAGTAGTATCCAAAGTAGGGTATCTGGTTTTCAATCGCATTGCTTTATACTGTGTAATGCCTCAGAGTAACTCATGTATACCATTCATATGGCAAAATCCAGCATGGTATCCTCAAATAATGTTTTAGTTGCCTAGATAGATTTTTGATAAGAGCAATGGGAAATTGAATATGTGCAATATGGGCAGGTAGTAACAAGGACTTTTACTGTTCCCTTCTGTGGAAGCTTCCTGGTCAAATGGTAGCTAGTTAATATTATATTCATATACAAGACATCTTTTCTTTACCAGTATACTTTTGTAATCATAAATTACCAATAAATTCAACATAGGTCTCAAATACTTTAAAAACATAATTTCTATAGCCTTATTACTGTGATTTGTGAAAAACAGATGATAATCAGCATACTGCATATCTAAAATTTAGTCTTTTGGGACAAAATTATAACTCTCTTTTTTAAGGGGATGAGTGATTTGGGACAGGGCCATGATGTGGGTAAATGTTGTAAACCTGTGTGTGTGGTTTTTTTTTTTAATTGGCTCCATTATTCATTATAATACTCATGTTTTTGCCTAAGTTCAGTTTTACATATGGAAAACGGAGGGTCCTCTCACACTTGGGATTTTGTTATTGTTGTTGTCTTACACCTTGTCATATAAGAAATGGGCCCATGTGTATTCCATCTTATTGAAAGATATTGACAGGTTTAAAACATGATTTTTAAGACAGTAGCAAACATTGTGTTCGTGGGATTTTTGAACTCTATTATTTGTTTCTAGTTTAATTTTATTGTGATCTGAAAAAATACTTTGCATAATTTATGTTATAACCAAAATTGTTAAGGTATGTTTTTATTGGCACAGAATGTGGTCTTTCTTGATCAATGTTCTTCAGCTTGAGAAGAATGTGTATTTTGCGATGGTTGATAAAATAATCTATACATGTCGTTTGATCAAGTCAATTGATGGTTCTATTCAGGTCACTTATATGCTTACCGATTTACTGCCTTTTTGATCTATTGAGTACTTAATGAGGAGCATTGAGTCTCCTATTATATTGGTAAATTTTTCTGTTTTTCTTATAGTTCAATTAGCTTGTGTCTCATTGATTTTGATACATATTTTTAGATGAATAAATATTAAGGATTATTACATCTTTAAGAATTGACCCATTTATCATTCTAAAATATCTATCTTTATTCCTGATATTTTCCCTTCCCTGAAGTTTGCTTAGTTTTATATTAATCTAGCTACTCCAGCTGGCTTTTCATTATTGCTATAACGGTATGTTTTCTCCATTTCTTTTCTTTAACATACCTGTGTCTATATTTAAGGTGAGTTTCCATATAGCTGGATCTTGTGTTTTGTGTCATTTTTCTTATTCATTCTGACAATCTCTGTCTTTGAATTGGTATATTTAAAGCATTCACATTGTTAGTGATTATTGACTTGTTTGGTTTAATAAGTGTCATGCTTGCATAAGTTTTCTCTTAGTTGCACTTGTTATTTTTTTTTTCTTCCCTAATTTTCTGGCTTCTCTGGTTTTAATTAAGCACTATATATAATCTCATTTTGTCCTCTCTCACACCAATTACATTACTATACTTTAATAAAATAAAAGTTGACCTAGACTTCACAATATGAATTCACAACAAATCTAAATTCACTGTTAAATAACACTAGCATGCTTCACAGATTATACAGGTACCTTTTAACAGAGTAGCCCCAATTCCCCCTTCCTATCCTTTATAACATTGCTTTCATTCATTTTACCTACCCATATACTATAGCTATCACCCCGTAAGTTGTTTCTATTGTTACTTCGAACAAATAGTTATCGAATAGGTCAAGTAATATAAGAAAAATTAGAATATTATTTTTAACTTTATTTATTTCTTTTGTTGTTGTTGAGACGGAGTCTCATTCCGTAGCCAGGCTGGAGTGCAGTGGAGTGGAGCGATCTCAGCTCACTGTAACTTCTGCCTCCCGGGTTCAAGCGATTCTCCTCCCTCTACCTCCTGAATAGCTGGAATTACAAGTGTCCGCCATAACACGCTTCTATTTTTTGTATTTTTCATAGAGACAGGGTTTTGCCATGTTGGCCATGCTGGTCTGGAACTCCTGACCTCAGATGATCCTCATGCTTCTGCCTCCCATAGTTCCTAATTGCTAACTATATCATTTTCCTTCTCCTGGAAGAACTTCTTTTAACATTTTTTGCATAGTAGATCTACTAACAATAAATCTTCTTAGTGTTTTGCTTGCTTGCGAAATCTTCATCTCTCTTTCACTTTTGAAGTACAATTTTGAGGTATACGGAATTCTAGGTTAGTGTGTTTTCTTCTTGCAGTGCTATATTTTATATAAATTTAGCATTATATTCAGTTTACAAATCATATAATTTTAAATGTGAACTATGAATACATACTAATATACCTCATATACTTTGTTCTTTCTCAGAGTCAATCTTTTCCCAGAGTCACCAGTGAATGCACCAACCATAGAACCAAGATGAATGTGCAGGTCACTTATCTTCCAACCGACTACTCTTTACACTCCCCACCAACTTATAAAACTGTTGTTATTCATCATTTTCCATATTATTAACTCTTATATTTTGAAATAATGCAATGCAATCGTGTTTATAGGAAATGTATATTCAGTTAATGTAAAAAACTGCAACATTCATTCTTTAAATTCTTTTCTTTGCTAATTGAAAAGCATTAAACACACATAATGTGACTAAAATTAATAGTAATGCATGTTTTTAAATTACTAAAAAAAAATTCAAATGTTCTCACTACAATGAAATCAGTATGTGAAGTGATGAATATGTTAATTAGCTTAATTTAATCATCCTGCTATGTATGCATGTATCATAACATCACAGTATACCCTGTAAACACGTACAATCATTATTTGTAACCTATGATAAAATAAAAATAAATTTACTTTTTGAAAATATATACACATTTTAAAAATATAATTATTTTCTACTACATAGTAGACTTATTTATTTCCATCAAGAATAACTTATGTTTTCTTTCCAATATATAGCCATATTTTTGATTAGGGGATTCTAACTTTTACAATGCACCAACTATGTTACCATTCCAAAGTCATTTACTTTTCAAATACTTGCTCTTTTCCTTTTTTGTTAGAATCCTTTCCTTATCATATTGTTTTAATCCATTTCATAACCTATTCTCACGTACTCCAGCCTAGAATGAAAGTTTCTGAAAAAGCAATGTACTATCAACTCTGCAAACATGGCTTCTGAGAAAAATGCTGGCATCTTTGAAATAAGGCAATGAGCTCTTAAGAGAATAGATTCACTTGTCTCATAATGTATTTTCTCATCTAGAAGTAGCCAGCACTTACTGGTTGTGGAA
This sequence comes from Theropithecus gelada, assembly GCF_003255815.1. Classification (NCBI taxonomy): domain Eukaryota; kingdom Metazoa; phylum Chordata; class Mammalia; order Primates; family Cercopithecidae; genus Theropithecus; species Theropithecus gelada. Next base: position 27,347,141 of record NC_037682.1, on the reverse strand, counting down.
TGACTGATTAATACTATGTTTCAGTTCCAACACAAACAGCTAAAGTATTCTTCTACAGAACTCTGTGGATGAGTGGTTTGCAAAACTTGGCTACATAATGCAATTACCTGGGGAGCTCTAAAACCACTGTTGTCTGGATCCTAGCCCAGGATTCTGATTTAATTGGGCTGAGGTGGGCTTCGGCATTGCAAATATTAAAAGTTCTCAAGGTAATTTTAATGTTCAGTCAAATCTGAGAACTACTTTGATATTCTTAACCAGTAGTTGTAGAATATGCAGTTTTTTCTTATAGTGTTTTTCCTAAAGACAGTGTTCCTACAGACATACTTCTATTGTTGCTTTAACGAGTTACCACAAAATTAGTGAATTTTTTTAAAAAAGTATTTATTTTCTTATAGCACGATTGATCAGAAATCCTATGAGAATCTCACCAGGCTAAAATCTAGGTGTTAGTAGGCCTGCATTTCTTTCTGGATGCTCAATGGGAGAATCTGTTTTCTTGTTTACACCTTTTAAAGATGACCCACATTCCCTAGCTTAAGGCCTTCTTTTTCCATCATCAAAGCCAATAATGGACAGGAGAGGCAAGATGATGCCCTCTCAGGCTGCCGTCTCTCTTGTTTCTGTGGCCTACAAAGATTTTTCATGCTTAGGAATGTATGTGATCATATTGTGCACACATGGGTAATACAGCATACTCTTCCCGTCTTGACGTGCTTAATCTTAATTACACCTATAAAGTCCTGTTTGCCATTGAAGAAACATATTCAGGCTGGGCGCGGTGGCACACACCTGTTATCCGAGCACTTTGGGAGGTCGAGGAGGGTGAATCATTTGAGGTCAGGAGTTTGAGACCAGCCTGGCCAACATGATGAAACCCTGTCTCTACTAAAAATACAAAAATTAGCTGGGCGTGGTGCCATGTGCCTGTAATCCCAGCTAGGGGAGACAAGAGAACTGCTAGAGCCTGGGAGGCAGAGCTTGCAGTGAGCCGAGACTGCGCCACTGCACTCCAGCCTGGGTGACAGAGCGAGACACCATCTCAAAAAAAACAACAAACAAAAAACAAACAAACAAAATGAACATATTCAGATTCCTAGATTTGGAATGTGGAAATTTTCTGTGGGAGTGTAGTAATTCTGCCTGCTATATTTCTAATGTGTGATTACCAAAATACACTGGAGAAAGCTGAGTGGTATCTTCTGACATTACATCTATTGCTCGCTTGAAATATGTTTATTTTATGTTTCTGTAGCTCAGTTTCATGCTTAAATGGCTTTTAGAAATATATCCAAAAGGGATGACAATCAATCTATGTTAAATTGATAGCTTAACTTGCTAATAATCTTTCCTGTTTTTCCTTTCCACTGAAGAGGCCTAAAGTCAGATTATAATGTTATAATTATAATTAATGTCATGTTCAATATAATGTTATATAATAATCAAGCCCATTCAGAAACCTCGGCTTGATTATTTGACTTTAAGAATTTTAAAAATATTAGATTGTTTTCCTTAGGTAATGATTTGAATTGATTTTGTTGTTATACAAAAATATTCAAATCATCTTGATAACTAAAGGGAAACTAGAGGATAACTGAAGATTTTTACTATAAGAATGGAGAAATAGGGAAGGGAACAAAAACCATCTGAGGAAGGAGCTCATGAAAAATACTCACCCCAGGAGAATCACCAAGAGCTCATTTCCTCAGTAATTACAATTGAGGCATTAATCCAATAAAGCTCGTGAAAATCTATGTAACCAATTGAGTGCATACTAGAGGAGGAAAACCCTAAATAGCACATATTAGTGAAGATCCGTGACCATTTGCAGAAAGGAAAACTATACCATTCACCTCTTTTTCTTTTTATCGAATCTCATACCTGTATGTGCATATACACATGCATAATTTAACTTTTCTTTTAATTATTTCCCCGATACTCTCATATTTGTGTGTGTATATGTAACTGTGATTAAAATAATTTATAGTATATACTAAATAATATTGAGAGAGAATAACAGAAATAAAGTTTGACTGATATTCAAAAACCTGTGTTTGATTATTTAGATTGAATTATTTTTGAGCATTAGATTGTTTTCCATAGGGAAAATTGAATGAGTTTTGTTGTTACAAAAAAATCATCAGATCACATTATGAGAGGACATTCTTGGGTAAATATGACAAGATGGACATATATGTTGAGAAAGTCATTGTGTGGGCTGTAATGTAAATCTTTCATGCCATCAGCTATGTCTTCCAACAATGGAAAGCAGAGGCACCCCATATCTGTGCAATTAAAGTGATAGCATGTGATTCAAGCATCTAAATAATACTTTAATACCCCAATTTAAATCATAATGGAATAAAGTAAAAGCCAAGGGTTGGTTAGAGATTATGTACAGCATGTGGCTGAGAGAAGAGAGGCACGGCTGAGGGTGTGTTGGGGATAAAGGGCAGCGATGCAATAGCAAACACGTGGAGAGTACCAGTGACATTTTCCTAGTTGGCCAACACCAATGACCATCGTTCCCACCTACTCCTGAGTCTACAGTGTTCTTTTCAGCCATTAAATAATATACTTAATATCATTCTAATACAGTCTTCATATACTAGATTATTTAAAATTAGTTTGAGTAATTTGCAACTATAAAATCTAACTTGTACAGATAACATCTTGCACTAAGATAGTAAATTCACAAAAGAATCCCAATCTTATCTTTTTGCACACTGTAAATACAGAGAAATGAAGTCAAAATTCAACTGAACTCAACAGATGGGTGCGAAGAGTTAAAAAGGGGAAAACATACTAAAAGCTGAGATTATAGGTGCAAATTCCCCAGGTGTCAGTAAAAGACCCATGATGCAGTTTAAATAAAAATGGAATAAAAGAGGTTGCACCAAGTTAGCATTGCCTACCACATGCTGAAAACATTTAGAATGCCTTCATACAAAAGTGAGTGGTAATTTGATGAACACAACTTGTATTACCACAGTGATGTCAGTTTATAGGGCTTGATCTGATAAGGGTTACCACAAGAATGTTCATACAACTACTTATCCAAATGAAGCATTGTTGAGCATGTAAGGTGGCTCTATTAATAATCACACTGTTCAAATTAAGCATAAACTAGAACTCTCTTAGGCAAACCAGAATAGAGGTCACCCTAGTTTTTTTCAATTCAGTAATTCATCAGAAGTATTTGGTGAATGCCTACTATGTATAAATTGCCATGATATTTGCAAGGAAAAGTAACAGGCACCCACTATACTGGGGGAAAAAAAAAAACCCCAAAAAACACACACACACATAATTTCTAACAGAAAGACCAAGGAAATGAACAATGAACATCATACTAATTGAAATGGCAGAAAACAATTAAAACTATTAAGAAAATTGAAATTAAAACATGATTCAGGAATACAAAAGGGGGATAGCACATTCGAATGTCAAGAAATGAAATGCAGGAGGGGCTAGCTGAGAGGACGAATAGATGAAACCATCTTTCAGGCCGGGTTTTTAAAGAAGTTGATGTGTATTTTGGTCACTTTCTAGATCTGCTTTCTACTAATTTTTGTATGTTGCCTTTTAAAATATAACTACATGAACATCAATGTGGAAAATTCGTACAAGATACGCTTTCATATAATTTTTCCCTTTTTAAACTTCACAGCATGCTGATCTCTATGTCTAGATTGCCTATATAATTCCAGAACAACTATCAAATTCCTTACCAAGCATCATCAACTTGTAAAATTATTTTTAATGTCTCCTTATACAATAGCCCCAAACAGCAAACAACCCAAAAGTCCATCAGTGAATGAATAATAAAGATTATGTGGTTCTAGAGGGCAAGATAGCCAGCTAGACAGTCAGATGAAACAGCTCCCACCAAGGGACCAGATGACTGTTGTGCTCCTAACAGATATTCAGAGGTAACCTATCCAGAGTGGATGAAGGGAAGACACAGAAGCTGAGCTGAAGGGGGAGGAAGCAGGGAATGATGCATAGAGATGCTATGTGCTAGGACTCATTCCTAGCACCCAGTGGGTTTCGGGGAACAGGTCAGTTGAACTGGCATGGAGCAATCAGTTCTCACCACACACCTCAGGAACCTGAGCAGGAAAATACCCCTCAAGCACCAGGGACACTCAAGTTGGCAGGGAGAACTGCTTAGAGAAGTGGTAGGGGCAACAAGCTGCTGATGTGGAGCCAAGAGAGTTTGGTGTGGGGGCATCTGTAGCAGAGCATGGCCAGGGATGGCTATTCCTCTAAACTTTACTTTCTCCCATAGGAGATTTTAGCCTTAAGGGAACTGTCAAACCTGAAGTCTACAAGGAAGTCTTGCCCACCAGAGGGGGCCAATCCACCCTGAGCACTCCTTGGTCTCCTGGCCTCTCCTGGTGCCCCAGTTTGGCCATGCTTGCTTACAGGGCAACCTTGGGTGCCCTGGGAGCCTACACCATAGCGTCTATGTTGGTGGACTGTGCCTGACCAGTGGAGAGCTCCATGGGGGCAGCCTCAAAGGCCATGAATCAGCCTTCACACTCCCTCCCCATACTGTGCCTTCCCCCAGACCCATGGCAACTCCCCACATTGTTTTTCTGACTCATTTCTGCACATGCAGGTTTTGCTTGCCTTGTCCAGCCAGCTCAAAGGAATGCAGTCCGTGCCTCCAACTCCACCCTCCACCAACAACCATTGCAGAGCCTTGGTAGGCACAGAGTCAGCCTTGTGCTAACACTGTGCAGAGAGCAGGGGATCCTCCCACACCCTGAGAAATCACTTCTTCTATCAGGGCATTTAGAAGGCACCCAGACCTGCAACCACCAGTGCCCCAACCCTAAGGCAACACTACTTCCAGCATGACCACACACACAGTTGCCAGCAAGGGTTCTCCTGCACCTACCCAGCTGCATTGCCTCTGCCACTGTGGTGAACACCCACAGGGAGGCAGACACCCCAGTACCCGCTAGCACTCTGCCAAGCTGCTGCTACAAAGACAAATCCTGCTGTCAGTGCACAACAAAATGCTCTTGCTGATACCACCTATGAGAGTATAGTGAGCAGCAGTTTGGGAGCACCCTGTTCCCGCTTCAATAACGGTGGATTCCTAATCTCAAGGAGCGAGAGAACAAAGTTGAGGCCCAATACAAGTCCCACAGAGTTAGAAGCTGCAGTCCAGAAGTTGGGTGCTGAATGATGGCCCTCTAAAATCTTCCAAAAATGAAGCAAGTTGACTGAATCCACCTTGCACCACAATCAGACCCTCAAGTTCATCAAGTAGGATAAAAGTTAAATAATCCAAATGTCACTGCCCTGAAAATTGACAGCAGAAAAGCCCACAAAGATGAGAAAGTATGAGCACAAGAACCTGAGAGTTCAAAAAGCTGGAGTGCCTTCTTTCCTAAATGACTACAGCACCTCTCCAGCAAGTGTTCTGAACTGGGCTGAGATGGCTAAAATGACAGAAAAAGAATTCAGAATATGGATAGGAATGAAGATCATTGGGCTACAGGAATAAGTTAAAACCCAATCAAATGGCAGTGAAAATCATGATAACACAATGCAGGAGCTGACAGACAAAACAGCCAGTATATAAAAGAATGTAACTGATGTGATAGAGCTGAAAAACACACTACAATAATTTCACAACACAATCACAAGTATTAATAACAGAATAGACCAAGTGGAGGAAAGAATCTGAGTATGAAGACTGGCTTAATGAATAAGACAGTCAGACAAGAATATTAAATAAAATAATGAAAAGGAATGAACAAAATCTCCAATAAATATGGGATTACATAAAGAGATCACATCTACAACTCATTGGTGTCCCTGAAAGAGATGGGGATAATGGGTTCAATTTAGAAAACATATGACCTATTTGATGTCCCCAACCTAGTTGGAGAGGCCAACATTCAAATTCAGGAAATACAGAGAAACTCAGTGAGATATTTCACAAAAAGATCATCTCCAAGGTATGATCACCAGATTCTCCAAGATCAAAATGACAGAAAAATTGTAAAAGGAAGCTAGAGAGAAAAGTCAGGTCACCTATAAAAGGAAGCCCATTAGACTAACAGTGGACCTCTCAGCAGAAACTCTACAAGCCATAAGAGATTGGAGGCCAATATTTAATATTCTTAAAAACATTTCAACTCAGAATTTCACATCTGGCCGAATTAAGTTTCATAAGGGAGGAGAATCAAGATCCTTTTCACACAAGCAAATGCTGAGGGAATTCTTTACCACCAGACCTGCCTTACAAGAGCTGAAGGAAGCACTAAGTATGGAAAGGAAAGACCATTATCAGTCACTATAAAAGCTTGCTGAAGTACACAGACCAGTGGTACTATAAAGCAACCACATAAACAAGTCTGTAAAATAACCAGCTAACACCATAATGACAGGATCAAATTCACACATAGCAATACTAATCTTGAAAGTAAATGCCCCAATTAAAAGACACAGAGTGGCAAGTTGGATAAAGAACCAAGACCCACTGATATGCTGTCTTGAAGAGATTCATCTCATATTCAATGACACACATAGGGTCAAAATAAAGGGATGGAGAAAAATCTACCAAGCAAATTGAAAATAAAAAAGCAAGGCTTTCAATTATAGTTTCAGACAAAACATGATTTTAATCCAATAAAGATCAGAAAAGACAAAGAAGGGCACCACATAAAAGGGTTCAATTCAGCAAGAAGACTTAACTATCCTAAACATATACACACCCAATACAAGAGCACCCAGATTCCTAAAGCAAATTCTTAGAAACCTTCAAAGAGACTTAGGCTCTGAAACAATAGTAGTGGGAGACTTTAAAAACCCATTGACAATATTAGACAGATTATCGAGACAGAAAGTTAACAAAGATATTCAGAACTGGAACTCAGCACTGGATCTAATGGATCTAATAGATATCTACAGAACTATCCAGCCCAAAACAACAGAATATATATTGTTCTCATGACCACATGGCACATACTCTAAAATCAATCACATATTTGGAAGTAAAATACTCCCTAGCAAATGCTAAAAAACTGAAATCATAACAAATAATCTCTTGGACCACAGTACAATCAAATTAGAAATCAAGACTAAGAACTGCACTCAAAATAATACAATTATATTAAAACTGAAAAATCTGCTTCTGAATGACTTTTGGGTAAATAATTATATTAAGGCAGAAATCAAGAAGTTCTTTCAAACTAATGAGAACAAAGATACATCATAGCAGAATCTCTGGGACACAGCTAAGGCACAGTTAAGAGGGAAATTAATAGCACTAAATTCCCAAATCAAAAAATTAGAAAGATATCAAATTGATAGCCTAATAATCACGACTAAAAAAAAAATAACTAGAAAACCAAGAGCAAACCAACCCCAAAGCTATCAGAAGACAATAAATCACTAAAATAAGAGCTGAACTGAAGGAAATGGAGACTAAAAACCATTCCAAAGATCAACAATTCCAACAGCTGTTTTTATGGAAAAAAAAAAAAGACTAGTTAGATGAATAAAGGAAAAAAGTGAGACAGAACAAAAAGGAGGATATTACCACTGACCCCACAGAAATAAAAACAATCATCTGAAAATATGAACACCTCTATGCACATAAACTAGAAAATCGAGAAGCAATGGAGAAATTCCTGAAAACATACACTCTTTCAGGAGTAACCAGAAAAAGATTAATTCCTGAGCAAACTGATAGTGAGATCTACAATTGAGTCAGTAATAAATAGGGTACCAACCAAAAAATGAAAGCCCAAGACCAGATGGATTCACAATTAAATTCTACCAGATGTACAAAGAAGAGCTGGTACCTTTCCTGCTGAAACTATTCCAAAAAAATTGAGAAGGAGGGACTCCTCCCTAACTGATTATATGAGACCAGCATCTTCGTGATACCAAAACCTGGCAGAGACACACAGATAAAAGAAAACTTAAGACCAATATCCTTGATGAACATCCATGAAAAATCCTCAACAAAATACTGGCAAACCAAATCCACTGCACAACAAAAAGCTTATCTACCACAATTAGGTAGGCTTTATTCCTGGCATGTAAAGTTGATTCAATGTACCCAAATCAATAAATATGATTTATTACGTAAACAGAACTAAAGAAAAAAAAACACATGACTACCTTAATATATGCATAAAAGGCTTTCAATAAAATTCAACACCTCTTCATGTTAAAAAGTATGAGTAATCTAAGTATTAAATGGATTTACCTCAAATAATAAAAGCCATCTATAACAAACCCACAGCCAACATCATACTGAATGGGCAATACCTAGGAATACAGCTAACTAGGAAAGTGAAAGATCTCTAAAAGGAGAACAACAAAACAGTGCACAAAGAAATGAGAGATGACACAGCAAATCCAAAAACATTCCATCCTCATGAATAGGAAGAATCAGTATCATTAATATGGCCATACTGCCCCAAACTATTTACAGATTCAATGCTATTCCTATTAAACTATCATTGACATTCTTCATGGAACTAGAAAAAAACTTTAAAAATCTATATGGAACCCAAAAGAAAGGAAAGGCAATTCTAAGCCCAAAGAACAAAGCTGGATGCATCATGCTACCTCACTTCAAATTATACTACAGGGCTACATTAACCCATACAGCATGGTACTAGTACAAAAACAGACACATAGACCAATGGAACAGAATAGAAAATCCAGAAATAAGGCCACACACTTACAGCTATTTGATCTTCAAAGAACCTGACAAAAACAAGCAATGGAGGAAGGATTTCCTATTCAATAAATAACACTGTGATAAATGGCTAACCATATGCAGTAGATTGAAACTGGACCCCCTCCTTACATCACATACAAAAATTAACTCAAAACAGATTAAAGACTAAAATCTAAAACTCAAAAGTATAAAAACCATGGAATACAACCTAGGCCATACTATTCTTAATATAGGAACAGGCAAAGATTTCACGACAAAGACACCAAAAGCAATTGCAACAAAAGCAAAAATTGACAAATAGTATCTAATTAAACTAAAGAGCTTCTTCACAATAAAGGAAACTATCAACAGAATGAACAGACAACCTATAGAATAGGATAACATTTTTGCACACTATGCACCTGACAAAAATCTAATATCTAGCATCTATAAGAAACTTAAAAAAATTTACAAAACAATAAGGAAAAAAATTCCCCACTAAAATGTAGGCAAAAGATGCGAACAGACACTTTTCAAAAGAAGACATAGACGCACCTAACCATTATGACAAAAAGCTCAACATCATTGATCATTAGATAAATGCAAATCAAAACCACAATGGGATACTACCTCACATCAGTCAGAATGATTATTTTTAAAAAGTCAAATAATAACAGGTGCTGGTGAGGTTACAGAAAAAAAAAAAAGGAGTGCTTATACACAATTAGTGCAATGTAAATTAGTTCAACAATTGTGGAAAACAGTGTGGCAATTCACAAGAAACACCATTTGACCCAGCAATCCCATTACTGGCTATATACCCAAAGCAATATGAATTGTTCTATCATAAAGACACATACACATGTATGTTCATTGCAAAACCATTCACAATAACAAAGACATGCAATCAACCTTATGTCCATCAATGCTATACTGGATAAAGAAAATGTGGTCTATATACACCATGGAATACCATGCAGTCACAAAAGATGAACAAGATCATGCCCTTTGCAGAAACATGGGTGGATTTGGAGGCCATTATCCTTAATAAACGAATGCAGGAACAGAAAACCAATAAAATATGTTCTCGTTTATAAGTGGGAGCTAAATGATGGGAACACATGAACACATAGAGGGCAACAAAAGATACTGGGGCCTATCAGAGGTTGGAAGGCTGGGAAGAGCGAGAGAATTGGGAAAAATAACTAATGGGTACTAGGCTTAGTAAATGTGTGATGAAATAATCTCTACAACAAACCCCCATGACACATATTTACCTATGTATCAAACTTGCACATGTATCTCTTAACTTAAAATGAAAGCTAAATTTAAAAAAATGTGGTATATACATGTAATGGGTTATTATTCAGTCTTAAAAACGCAGGAAAACCTGACAAAGCTACATCAGGAAAGAACCCTAAAGACATCATGCTAAATGAAATAAGCCAAGCACAAAAGAACAAATACTGTGTGATTACACTAGCACTTATTTGTGTTATTCCAGCTTATTTTGCACTTACCTAACACCTTTTACAAACCTGTTTCCTCGTATATGTAATGATCAGGGTAGAAAGATGACTGGTACCTACACACACAAACTTCTGGTGGCTTCTAAACAGATTGTAAAAGAAAGTACTGATTACAAACACTGGTAATCATTATGAATGAGAATATGCTACAAAGTATCAGTATTAATCAGAATGCATTGATAATGTATTTGCAGCAATCCTGCTAACACTTGCAAATCTATCTACATAGAGAAAATATGTTAAAGTTAAAAAATCAGTAAGTGTTGCTGTGATATAGATCCCCAAAGAAACCTAGCTGTAGAACAAATTGCATTTATTTATTGAAATATATATATCCTTATACTCATGCCCAGCAGGCTCAGTAGCAGAACATGGGACTGTTAAAATATATATACTTAAATCAATTACTATGAGCCATCCACTCTTCTCAGCATTAAGGGTAAACGGGTAAAGAAAAGAGAAGAAAGAAACACTTTTTTCAAAGAACTTATATATTATTGTAGGAGATAGATACTAAACAATACATATGATAAATAAAACAAAATCTATTGAAATGACAAGAGCTGTAGATAAGGAAATGCAATAGAGCAAAGTATGGAAGATTGGAAGTCTTTTTCTTTCTTGAAAACAGGCGTTACACAAAGAAAATCACCTTTTTTTAAATGCTACTACATATTTAAATGGCCATCACGCTTGGCTATTTAATCACTGTCTGACATAGTTAAGACGTAGGCTGAAAACAAGGAAATGGCCTTGGCCTTGTGTTTTGGGACTTGACGCTCACAAGTTTTATACCAAGTCCCTGTGCTGAAAACAAAGTGGGGTTGTTTTTGTGTTTTGGGACCTGATGCTCACAAGTTCTGACATCAAGTCCCTGTATACTCCCTAATAATTGTGGTTATAAAACAATGGTGTTAAGATTTTTGAAGGAGATGACAGTTCATTGTATATCTGTCTGTTTTAAATTTGCGCCTATTCCATTTAAGTTCTGGGTTTATATAATGTAAATTTATAAAATTGTGTAATGTATGAGATGTCACAGTCCTTTGAGCTGCTCGTCCACCTGACTCAGTACCCAGATGAGACTATTGAGGCCTCAAGAGCCACTCAACAAATTTAGGTGCATGACATCCTCTATTGAATTGAAAAACAATGCTAAGCACCCATTCCTCTCAACGTAACTCCCCAACTCACTGATAGATGAGTAAATTTGACAAAAGCCTCTCACTTACTGCACTAATTGGACTCTTGGACCTTTAAAATCACGTATTTTAATATCTTCTGTACAAAAACAGCAAGATATATTAAGGGCACATTTGAAAAAGATTTTTAACTCCAAATTTCTAAAATTACATAAATTCAAGATAAGTGAAAAAAACACGTGAAAATAACATCTAGTACCTGCCATACAGTGAACATAACTTTCATTTTGTCATTATTATGATGATGAAGCAACAGCTACTTGGATGTAATATTTATGCAGACAGTTTTGGAAAAGAGAAGGTTTCTTTTTTTGGTTTTATTTCAAAGTTTTGTTCCTAAGTATATGCAACTAGTATACTATCAATCTTTATTCATCCTGGCTTGCAGGTTTATTGCCTGAAAATATAGTAATCATGTATTTGGAAAAACCATCTTAGGTCTAAAATGTGTAGTATCTTGAAAAATGAAGGTCTTTTGTTTGTCTGTTTGTTTAGGTTTTGAAGCTTTTTAGGTTTTATGTCTTTAAAAAGAAAAAAAAGCTCACACATTTTATTTCATAGTGTCAGAGCTAAAAAGTCCTATTAGTGACACTTGAAGTTTTATAGTAGCTGCCACTTGCCAGTGATCATTAAGTGAATAAAGCATCCATCAGTGATATGGAAATCAGCTCCATTTATAAATCATTCTGCACAATCTGTTACCAGAGGTGAGCTAAATGAACATTTTAGGAACATCTATAAAAATTTAAGACCAGGAGTGGTAATAATTTTCTCAATCTATTTAGTAGTCGGTGGTGATAGTAGTCTTACAAGAAAAATGTCATCAATTTCTTATTTCATTTTGCACAGCAAACTCTTTAAACAAGTATATTTTTGTTTGCATATGCTATGCCATTTACACAGAGTAAATTTTTACTCCTTAAACAGGCTACTTTTATGAGTGATAAAAGTGTTCGCTTGGTGCTTAAAAATGTTGTGGTGTGTCTGTTGTATTTCTTTTGTTTCTCTATGACTTCTTCTGCCCCATCTCTCATCATCGATACCTCAGTTTCCTCGTGTACTCTTAGTTTGCTTACAATGTCCTTCCCCAGGCCTCAGAAATTGCTGTTTACTTCTATTCCTAGATTATATTTTACAGAATTTTGAAATTAATCTCCTCATGCTTCTCTAGTCTGGATGATATCTAACTTTGCTGGATGAGAGAGAAAGACAGTTTCCTAACAGTAAGTCATTTGAAAAACATGACCCTAGGAAATAAAGCAATCCTGTTTAGCAAGTTTTCTGTTCTACCTCTTTGAAAACACTCTTCCCCTTCATTTATAGGATGAAATATAAAATGGATGCACTTCAAAAACTGCAACTGAGAAGCAAAGTGAGAATGTGGTTACTTTAATTGAAAAAATACCTTTCATCACTTCAAATAACTTCACATTTTCCACTAGGTAAGTGGTGATTTTTGCAGCTACATCAACTACTAATTAAAGATAATATTATAAACTGAAAACATCCAATATTTTATCACAATGATAAGGTAGGTATGCCGATCTACCTAGGAGAACCATTTACCGGAGGTAGAATTGAATCCAATTTTAAATGCTACAGGGCCACTGGTTTCGGATCAATTTAATAAAAAATTTGAAACAAGCTTTTTCAAGAATGTAAAGCATTGCTCTGAAAGGTAGGTAATCTCCATCACAGAAGATGATCCGTCTAAGTTAGGTAATCATGTGGCGGGAATTTTTTTCCTGAGAATTCAAACATGAAATACATAGATCCTAGAAGTTTACAATTGTATTAGCAAGTTGATTAATCATCCAAGTTGGTGGTTTGTGAAGAGGCTTATTATAGATGGTAAGGTTCGCTACCACTGAGGCATCAATGTCAGTTTCAGCGTACCAAACTCAAATCCTCACCATCTCTTATTCATTCAATATCTATGCCCTCCACTATGTCTAACGTTATCAAAAGCTTAGTCAGTGTTCAAATAGAGAACATTTTTAAGTCACTCAATTCCAATTCCATGTCAGTTTTGCTAAACGAATAGGTTATTTATTTATTTATTTATTTACTTATTTTCATAAAGAGCCTTTCGGTCCTTCTTTTAGAAAATTGAGAAGTAGTAGTGATCCTTCACAGTAATTAATCGCAGGAAGTCCCTCAAGCCAAGTTATCTGTAATAAATTACTGCCTCTTCATGAAGCCAGCTTTACCTGCTAGCTATGCTGCCATAATATATTACATTTACTTCCCCTATATGTACCTTTTCTTCCTTTTCTTGGAAAACAGGGGTCTGTCTCATAAAGTTTTGAAGGGGTTACATTGTTAAGCACTTGCAAAGTGCTTAGAACAGTGACTAAATTTTGCATTTATTTACGTTGCATCAGCTATTATTTTCAGAATGCAGAGCAGTGTTTTGCAATGAGAAAATTACCGCTTCTTTTATTCTCCTAGACTTACTGTTGAGAAGCTACAAGTCCCCTTCTTTTTGTTTTGCATGACTCTTCTGTCATAAAACTTTTGAGGATTCCTTCTTGACTTTACCTTAAAAAAATCATGACTAGAAGATAACTAGCCATAATCACTCTAGTTCATTTGCTTAAACTTTCATTTCAGAAGCGATACAATTTGTTTTCATTTATTTTCACCAAGCAATCAAATTTGTTTTGTGACATTTCTCTTCTGCCTGCCACATTCTCTATGGCTTTCCTCTTCAGACAAATTCCCTGCAATCCTCACCTTTTCTGTCTCCTAGACTTCGAAAGGAAAGATGGGACATATTGTCACCAATTCTTAGAGAGCAGAAATCACAGGGGCAGCTAGGTTCTTTCCAATTAACACTCCAAATTACATTGGTGAGGTGTGAGCTACAGTACCATGTTCTCTGCTGTCAGGCCTACTGAAAAAAAATTCCATCAAACATGGCCCGCTGAGATACACATGACCTTCCATAGCATTGAAGATGCAAATGCTTTTTAAGGTGTTTAGAATTAAAAAAAAAAAATGACAAAATGCTTTTCTGAATAGAGCTGGAACCAGTAAATCATGATTTAATTCAAGTCCCCTGTTTTGATTTTTTTAAAACTTGGGGTAAGGGTAGGGAATTGCCTACTCCCAGGACACAGTAAGAAATGACAACTGTGACAATGATTAATAACTAACTAAACATATACATAAAATTCAAGCATGAAGCATCTCCATTTTAGGAGAGCTGTTTGGAATCTCAATTGAGAAGTGAAACGTCTTCCTCACAAATGGACAAACTGCTTCATGGAATAATGATGAGGAATAGAGCATCCCATGCCTTTGGGGTTGGATCATATTGCTCTGTTGCTTTGATGCTTTAAGAAAGTAGACAGGTTTCATCGTGTGCCCCTGAAAAATAAGTACTTTATTTCTTTTTACAACCAGGAAAAAATAGGGGGGAATATGTATCTAAATATGTGAAGAATGGAAAGCAATATGCATGCATATGTTTAAATCTTGGATATCTGTGCATATCTGTAAATAAGCACTCATACTGATCTGCGTGCGATATTTCCAAGTGTCCCTCACTCTGAAACTCCTCCATGCCTTTGCATGCGCTGTTTTCTAATTTGACATTACTTTTTTCTTGTATGCCCTATACAGCAATGTTCTTCCTCTTTCTTAGAGACTACATTCATGTGCCTTCTTCGCTTCATAGACATTAAAAACCCTTCAGTAAATATCATGCAACACTCATTTTCCTGGACTTTGCAGTTTGTTGTGTAAATATCTAACAAAGATAATTTACTGCATGCACTAATACTTTTTCATTTTGTTTTGTTTTGTTTTGTTTTTGAGACTAAGTCTCACTCTGTAGCCCAGGCTGGAGGGCAGTGGTGTGATCTCGGCTCACTGCAACTTCCGTCTCCTGGGGTCAAGTGATTCTCCTGCCTCAGCCTCCAGAGAAGCTGGGATTACACACGCATGCCACTGCACTAGGCTAATTTTTTTGTATTTTTAGCAGAGAAGGGGTTTTACCATGTTGGCCAGGCTGGTCTTGAACTTCAGACCTCAGGTAATCCGCCCCGCTTCGGCCTCCCAAATTCTTAGGATTACAGGCATGAGCCCCCGCGCCTGGCCTCTAATACTTTCTAACATATTCTTCTCCCGACACTGACGCCAAGTACCTGTGGGGCCAAACTGTCTTATTTCCCTTTATGTTTTCATATCATGTTTAGCACATATTACTCATCTAGTAAATATTTTAGTGAATCCATACAAATAGATATACATTTAAATAAACAATGTGACCTGTTTTATGTGTATGTATACATGTATGTGTGTGTGTGCATCCATACATGTAAAAGGAAGAGACTCAGAAATATAAATAGACCAAAAAACCCTGCAAATAATTTTAGGTACATAACATCTTAACTGTAACATGTAACATGTTATTACAAAGAGCAGAATGACATCATTCAGAAACCTTGTAACACTAAGTTTGCATCCTAGTTCTTAGAAAATTAAATATTTTTATATCAAATCAAGGCATTATATATTTGGTGTCCTACTGCCAACATATACTTCTTTAAATGCTGATATTAAGCTTGCTGTCACCATCTTTTACAAATTTCTCTGACATAAAAACCCATGTGTCTAACAATCTCCTTGGTAATCAAATCAGTAGATATTATGGCAAAGAAAGAGCCATTAATTCCTACTGATTCATAATTTCTTTTCAAATGCCACCTTTTCTATAGTGCACTGATTATTTTACGTCCGATCGTACATTTTGCTCCTGTGTGATGCCTTTATCCTCTTTCCTCTGATTTTAATAGTTATCAGGACTCTTTATCTGTTTCATAGAATGTACAACTTACATGGAATAGATGCTGTAAAGTTAATCTATAATACGTCATATTTCACTTTAAATTAGGGAAATGCCTTCAACCTTGCTTCATAGTAGTATATAGCCCATTTAAATTAATTTTTTAAATTGGTACTTTTTCTAACTTTGGTGAAATTATTGTGAGGCAGAATATTTTAATGTGGCTAGGTATTTATTAATTCTAATGGTTATTCTCATCTTGTCTGGATTTTTAGTCTGATCTTTTAGGGAAATTATTTTCAGCTATTTCTTTATATGACCTTGTATTCTTTTCATTCAGAGAATATAAACTGAGCACCTTGTCTAATGTAGACCATATGCTAGAAACTAGGGAAATAGATGTAAAAGCCTAGTTGCTTCTTGCACTCCAAAGAACTAATTCTTTGGACAGTCACAGGCCCACAGGCAGACGATTGTATGTGAAAAGTATTATGAGACTTCAGAGAGGATGCCAGTCAGGACTTTCTAGAAGAATTGATATATCAGATAATAAAATAGTCACCAAAATAAAAAATCCATGGGTTGGGCGTGGTGGCTCATGCCTGTAATCCCAGCACTGTAGGAGGCCAATGTGGGCAGATCAGTTGAGCACAGGAGTGCAAGACCAGTCTGGGAAACATGACGAAATCCCGTATCTACTAAAAATATTAAAAATTAGTTAGGCATGGTGGTGCATGCCTGTACTCCCACCTACCCAGGACATTGAAGTGGAAGGATTGCCTGAGCCTGGGTAGTTGGGGGAGCAGTGAGCCTTGATTGTGCCACTGTACTCCAGCCTGGGCAATGGAAGTAAGATCCTGTCCCCCCCCAGCAAAAAAAATATATATATATATATATATGTATATATATATATGTGTGTGTGTGTGTGTGTGTGTCTCCATGAACATATAAGCATTAAGATATATTATGAAATATTTGCATTCCTTCACCCTTTAAAAACATGATTAACTACTATGTGCCAGGATATTTAACACTTAAGCTCTCATGGAGGTTTTGTTCCAGTGGTGGGAGACAGACAATAAAAACGTGAATACACAGCATATATTTATGGCTTAATAGTTTCAATGGGGAAAGGTAATGAATATTGGGAGGAATAGGGGAGAATAGCGACTGTCAGAAAAATTATGAAAGACATTGAGGCCGGTCATGGTGACTCACACCTGTAATCCAAGCCCTTTGGGAGGCTGAGGTGGGCAGATCACCCAAGGTTGGGGGTTCAAGACCAGCCTGGCCAACATAGTGAAACCCCTTCTCCACTAAAAATACAAAAATTAGCCAGGCATGGTGGTGCACATCTGTAATCCCAGCTACTCAACAGAGCAAGACTGTCTCAGAAAAAAAAAAAAAAAAAAATTTTGGGTGGGATAAAAGGTTAGCGAGCATCCTACCTAATGTACCCTTTCAAGCTATTTCCGTCTTTCGCTGCTTTTTAGCTAATTTAAAGTTTTATAAATCATAGAGTACTGGAAATAATAAAAATAACATGCATGAAAACACTATAGAACAAATGAACCTAACATATCTAGAGCACTCCACCCAATAGCACCAGGATGCACATTCTTCTCAAGTGCTCTTGGAATATTCTCCAAGATGGATCACATGCTAGGTTTTGTGAGAGATTTAAGAAGATTGAAATCATTCTAGGTATTTTTTTCTGAACACAATGAAGGAACTAAAAACCAGTGAAAAAAGGAAAATGAAAAAAAAATAAAGCACAAATATATGGAAATTAAACAACACACCCTTGATCAATCACTGGGTCAAAGTAAACATCAAAAAGGAAACTACAAATACTTCAATACAAATGAAAACAAAACAAAACTTACCCAAACTTGTGGGGTGCCGCAAAAGAGGTAGTTAGAGAGAAGTTTGTGGAGATACTAAAAGGGAAGTTTATGGAGAAATACCTTCATTAAAAAATTTTAAAAAAGATCTCAAAATAAGCAACCTAACTATACATCTCAAGAAGCTAGAAAAAGAACGTTGAACTAAGCACAAAGTTATTAAAAGGGAGGAAACTAATAAATATTAGATCAGAAATAAATGAAATCAAAAATTGAAAAATAATTTAAAAAGTCAATAAAACAGTTGGCTTTTTGAAAATAAGCAAAGTTGACAAACTTTCATAGTCTAAGAAAACAAGAGAGAACGATTTTAATAAATAAAATCAGAAATAAAAGAGAAGACATTACAACATTTACAACAGAAATTAAATAAATTATATATATAATAAGAATTACTATGCATAATTATATGACCAAAAATTAGACAATCTAGAGAAAACAGAAAAAATCCTAGACATATACAATCTACTAAGACTAAATGAATAAGAAATAGGCAGGCTGTAATCCCAGCACTTTGGGAGGCCGAGGTGGGCTGATCACCCTGAGGTCAGCAGTTCAAGACCAGCCTGGCCAGCATGGAGAAACCCTATCTCCACTAAAAATACGAAAATTTGTTGGGCATGGTGGCATGTGCCTGTAATCCCAGCTACTCCGGAAGCTGAGGCAGGAGAATCACTTGAACCCAGAAAGCATAGATTGCAGTGAGCATTTGGCATTTTGTTCTCAGAAAGAATTAGTAAGGGAGGGATTGAATTTTATTTGCCTTCGAAAAAAGATGACAGAGGAAGTCCATGTTTACATGGATTTCAGGTAAAAATGGTGGAAGAAATGACTGTAAGGAGACTATATTTGTCATTTACAAGAGCTATGATTTTAACTGAAGCTAGGGTGGTAACGAATGGAAAGAAGTAGTCTGATTGCATATTTTGAAAGAAGGAGCATCAGTGTTAATGAATGTGATGTAAGAAAGTAAAAGAAACAATTCAACAATGATTACTAAAGGTTTAACTGGGTGAATGATGGAGATATTTACTGATTAATAAGAAATTGATGAATAAAAAAAGATGTGTGATGGTATTAAGAGTTTTGTCCTGGCTTTGTTAAACTTGAGATATACATTTGACTTCCAAGTATGGATGATGACTAAGTAATTGAATAGGAGTGTGGAGCTATGGGCAAAGATGCACAAGTTGTGAATAAAACTTCTCACTATTGTGGAAATCAATACCATATATAAGAAAGATCAAGCCAGGAGCAGGGAAAATATGAATCAGGGAGTGAAAACAGAGACAGAAGGGGAAAAGGCGCAGTACTAAGTCTTGGTACAACTCGATGTTGATGATTCATCAAAGCATACTGAGGAAGGCTTGACAGTGAAGTTGCAGGGCAGGTAGGAGGGTGAAGTGTCCCGGATGTTGAGTGAAGCAGGTATTTCAAGAAGGAAGGAAAGCATGATTATGTGCCAGTGCTACTGAGAGATTCAAGAACAACATTTTTGGCTGTGATGATAAGAGATATAACAGTGATGCCTCATGTGGGAGGGGTGGCTGTCAAGAGGTGAAGGTTAATATTGTCAGCAGTGGTAAACCCAAAGAACTGTATCATAAGGGTGGAGGTGGAGAATACCGTTGAAATTTTTAGTCACTAAAATCGCCACGGAAGTAGTGCTGGAGAGAGAAATAGTGAACTAAATAATAAAATTTTCAAGAAAGGATGGGGAATGACTTAGAGGTTATTGGATAACCAACAAAGCATAGGATGTATCAGTGGTATAGTGTGAGGTCACGTCTTGTTAAGTAAATGGCATTTTCAAGCAAAGGAGTTTTCAAGGGAAAAGAAGGAAGACACCTACCTCAACTTCAAGATCCTTACTAGAAGAAATATCAGTATAATCTCTGTTGGATGGGGTTGCAGCCAGGTTTGAGACAGAACAAGTTGGTGACAGCCACACTAAGACAGAGGTTGGGAATATAACATTTTATCATCGATGGCCCAGGTAAGTTTGAGAGGGCACCTTGCAAGCGTTTGAAAAATGAGGAAAGTGGAATCCCACATGTATTTAGTTCAGTGCCTAAGTACAGACTTGGGAACGAAGTCCCAATAAGTCACAATTATTAGTAGAACAGGCAGATTCCTACCTTATTTTGTGTCTGTTGTCTCAGTGTAATCTTTAACAGTGTTTCCTTACACCGTCTTTTTTTTTGGTATGAATTTAAGGGGAACAAGTGCAGTGTTGTTACATGGACATATTGTGCAGCAGTGAAGTCTGAGCTTTTAAAGTAATCATCACCTAAATACTGTACATTGTAGCCATGAAGTAATTGCTTGTCCTTCACCCTCCTTCCAGGTTACCATCTTCAATAACTATTATTCCACACTCTTGCCCTCATTTGGAAGCCAAATTATAAAATGACCCTATTTTTTTCTTTTCTTTTTTTTTTTTTTAATACATTTTTAAGTTCTGGGATACATATGCAGCATATGCAGGTTTGTTACATAGGTATACACGTGCCACGGTGGCTTGCTGCACCCACCAACCCATCATCTACATTAGGTATTTCTCCTAGTGCTATCCCTCTCCTAGCTCCCTACCCCCGACAGACCCCAGCGTGTGATATTCCCTTCCCTGTGTTCATGTGTTCTCATTGTTCAGCTCCCACTTATGAACAAGAACATGCAGTGTCTGATTTTCTATTCTTGTGTTAGTTTGCTGAGAATGATGGTTTCCAGCTTCATCCATGTCCCTGCAAAGGACGTGAAATCATCCTTTTTTATGGCTGCCTAGTATTCCATGGTATATAAGTGCCACATTTTCTTTATCCAGTCTATCATTGATGAACGTTTGGGTTGGTTTCAAATCTTTGCTGTTGTGAACAGTGCTGCAATAAACATACTTGTGCATGTGTCTTTATAGTAGAATGATTTTTAATCTTTAGAGTATATACCCAGTAATAAGTGAGTGAGGTGGGGATATAATCCAGGTGGGATTTGTGCTGATATTCTCTTAGAAATGAGTGGGTCATCACCTCTAATTACAACTTAAAACTTATTTTTTATAATTTATCGTGTCAGTGGCTAGTTTGCAATTAACAGTCTTACAGTGTCAACACTAAGGAAGGGGTGGTCTCAGCAAAAGCACATGGAGTACTGGGCTGTCCCTTGTGTTCTGTGATAGTCAGTGTAGGTAAGTCTGGCAGAGGTAGGTGTACTAGTCTTACTAGGAATTTATGACAATTGAAAGATTGAGTTGATATTAACTTTTAAAATGGTTTATCTATAAGATTCTTTTCTTGCTTGAAATGTTTTCTTATATTTTATCTTCTTTATAAAGACTATAATTGTTTGATTAGTATCTTCCCAAAATTTATGTCTACCTAGAACCCCAGAATATGACTTTATTTGGAACCAGAGTCTTTGCAAATATACTTACTTAAGAAGAGGTCAGGCTGGATTAGTGTGGGTTCCAAATCCACTAACCATGTCTTTCTAAAAGAAGGAAGGTGAATAGTCAAGAGATAGAGACACAGAGAAAAGGTCATTTGAAGATGAAAGTAGAGATTGGCATGATGCGGAAGCAAGCCTTGCAATGCAAGGATTCTTAGGAGCCAACGGAAGCTAAGAAGAGGCAAGGAAAGAATCACCCCTACAACCTACAAAGGGAGCATGACCCTGAATGCAACTTGACTTTGAACTTGCCTACAGAAATATAAAAGAAAAAATTTTTGTTGCTTTGTGGTAAGATCTTTGGGCACCCTAGGAAACTAGTACAGAGATCAAGATAATTTTTTTATTTGGTCAGATTATTTGAATCCACATAGTTTTTTAGACAGGCTCTCTGTCTCAAGGTGAAAGGCAAGAGTTATATTTTTGTATCTGTAAAGCAATTGCCAAACTGTTATTTTTAATGTAGTCTCCATTTCACCTTGCTATCTTCAGGAAAATGATTTATGGTGTAAACCCGGCATGGTGCTAGGTGAATTCAGTATATTAATTAAGTTTCTTTCAGATATACATTTTAAAAAAAGACTTATAGTCAGTAATTCTTATAGAATAGACATTTACTGCATACTATGGGATTTGGGATAAATTAAAAGCTAAATGCTATTGAATGGAGAAATTTTTTACTCCAAATATCACCTGAATGATGGTATTTATAAGCCAATAAAATTTAGAGCTTCAATCCTAAATAAGTAGCTATTCCTTGACACTGCTAAATAAGGATAGCAGAATGTTCTTTTAATTACAAGAATATTTGCTTCTGAAAATCAGAGCATACTCACTTATCGGAGGTGGAGTTCTTGATGCTATAATCAAGAAAATATATTCAAAAGCTATCGCAATTTGTAGGCAATGTGTCAATCAAATCAGAAAAAATCATGAAAATGTAAAACATGCCAATGCTAGAGGTGACATAATGTAGTTGTCAAGAAAAACGAGGTTCCTAATGTGTTTTAGACCCTCTAGCAAGCAGCCACATGTGTCTAAATACAAAAGATCTGACAAACTACCATAGGTAACAGGATTAAACAAAATGGAAAAATAATTAATGACATGTCAGAAAATTGACCTTGAGAAAGAAACATCAGTTTGGGGATTAGGGTCAGAAGTATAAGAAAGAAAAGGTACCTCAATAGGGCATAGTAGTGCTATCTTGAACAATGACTTAATGGCACTGGGTGTTGACTTATTAATTAGATGCTGAGTAAAAATAATTCTTAGACAATATAATTATATTTTCTGTCTCTTTACTCTGTGTTATGAACTTTCATTACAACCGTAAATAAGTAGTAAGGGTTCTAGATATTAAGATTGTGGCTTTTGGTAAGATAGTCAAATGTCTATAGCCACATGAATTTATTGATGTAAATATACATTGTATGAACTGGCATATTACTCTAAAAATTGCAATTGAATTTATAACACAAAAGTAAAGAGGACTGATTCAATAATAGCAAATGACTAAAAAAGCCTCATTTTTTTATATTGAGCAAACTCAGAGTAAATATTACCACAACTATGGAGAACAGTTAGAGAAAGAAGTGGTAAAGAAAAGGGGAGTGATAAGTTGAAAACAATAAGATTCGTTATATGCTCTCTATTCCCTATCATTCTCATCTAACATTCAATTAACAAGTATTTTAGAAACTTTTCTCACATTATTAAGAAAAAGATCACACAATCATGTGTCTGGGCATCTATTCACACTCAGATAAAGATGTAAACTAATTGTATTCTGAATTAGAAGAAATTCTTACTGCAACTCATACAGCGTATTTTGATAAATTAAACAAACGATATACTAAGTTACAAATATTTATTCCCTCCATGGTACTTGTGACTCTAAAAAGTTTTCCTATTTTTATATCCATATTTTTATTTACTTTAAAAAATTAATTATTATGAGTACCTAGCTGTTGCATATATGCATGGGGTACATGTGATATTTTGATAAAGGCATATAATGGGTAATGATCAAATCAGGGTAATTGGACTATTCATTGCCTCAAACCTTTGTCATTTTTTTTTGTATTAGACACATTCCAATTCCACTTTTCATTATTTTTTATTATTTGCTTTTCTAGTTTTTGAGACAAGATTTCACTCTGTCACCCACGCTAGAGTGCAGTGTTGCAATCATGGCTTACTGCAGACTTGACCTCCTGGGTTCAAGCAATCCTCCTACATCAACCTCCCTAAGAGCTGGAAGGACAGGCACACACCATCACACCTGGCTAATTAAAAAAAAAAAATTTGTAGAGACGGGGGCTTCTTATGTTGCCCAGACTGGTCTGCAACTGCAAGGCTCAAATGATCCTCCCACCTTGCCCTCCCAAGCACTAGGATTTCAGGTATAAGCTACCATGCCTGGCTAAGTTATTTTTAAAGTTACAATAAATTATTAACTTAATTTTTATTCATTATTTAAGGCAACAGATATTTTTTGATCACTTACTAAATGTGTAATGTCCTTCTTTGTACATGGACTACTTCAGTAAATAAAGTAGTTCCTGTTCTCTAGATCCTAGATTTTTAAGTTACTATGTTGAGAGGGATGCTTGGGAGTACAGCTTGATCTGCTTCAGACTGTGATGAGACCAAGCAATAAAATTTATTGTGAAATTTCAGGGTAGTTTATTATACTAACGTATAGTCCCTACCCTGTTCAATATATGAATGCAGAAAACGTTTAACCTATAATTTTATAACCAACCAAATTCTTGTTTAAGGATGATCGTTTAATAATAAAAACATCATTGGGTATATTAGACATCTGAATGATTAGCAAATAGAAACCCATTTTGAAAACACTCTTGAATGGAGTTTTAAAATAGCTAAATTCCAGTGAGCTGAGATTGCGCCACTGCACTCCAGCCTGGCAACAGAGTGAGACTCCGTCTCAAAAAAAAAGAAAGAAAGAAAAAAAAAAAAAGAAGATGGCCAAATAGGAACATCTCCCAGCATGAGTGGCACAGAAGACAGGTGATTTCTGCATTTCCAACTGAGGTACCAGGTTCATATCACTGGGGCGTGTCAGACAGTGGGTGCAGGACAGTGGGTGCTGCCCACCGAGCAAGAGCTGAGGCAGGGCAAGGTATCACCTCACCTGGTAAGCGCAAGGGGTAAAGGAATTCCCTTTCCTAGACACAGGGAAACTGTGATGCACAGCACCTGGAAAATCAGGTCACTGCCACCCTAATATTGTGCTTTTACAAGGGTCTTAGCAAACGGCACAACAGGAGATTATATCCCACGCCTGGCTCAGAGGGTCCCATGCCCACAAAGCCTCCCTCATTGCTAGCACAGCAATGAGATCTAACTGCAAGGTGGCAGCGAGGCTGGGAGAGGGGTGCCCACCATTGTTGAGTCTTGAGTAAATAAACAAAGCGGCCAGGAAGCTAGAACTGGGTGGAGCCCACTGTAGCTCAAGGAGGCCTGCCTGCCTTTGTAGACTCCACCTCTGAGGACAGGGCATAGCCAAACAAAAGGCAGCAGAAACTTCTGCAGATTTAAATGTCCCTGTCTGACAGCTTTGAAGAGAGTAGTGGTACTCCCAGCATGGAGTTTGAGATCTGAGAATGGACAGACTGTCTCGTCAAGTGGGTCCCTGATCCCCGAGTAGCCTAACTGGGAGGCACCCTGCAGTAGGGGCAGACTGACACCTCACACGGCCGGGTACCCCTCTGAGACAAAGCTTCCAGAGAAATGATCAGGCAGCAACATTTTCTGTTCAGCAATATTCACTCTTCTGTAGCCTCTGCTGCTGATATGTAGGCAAACAGGGTCTGGAGTGGAGCTCCAGCAAACTCCAACAGACTTGCAGCTGAGGGTCCTGACTGTTAGAATAAAAACTAACAAACAGAAAGGATACCCACACCAAAACCCCATCTGTATGTCACCATCATCAAAGACCAAAGGTAGATAAAACCACAAAGATGGGGAAAAAAGAGAGTAGAAAAGCTGAAAATTCTAAAAATCAGAGCACTTCTCCCCCTCCAAAGGAATGCAGCTCCTCAACATCAACAGAACGAAGCTATATGGAGAATGACTTTCATGAGTTGAGAGAAGAAGGCATCAGACGATCAAACTTCTCCGAGCTAAAGGAGGAAGTTTGAACCCATCGCAAAGTAGCTAAAAACCTTGAAAAAGATTAGATGAATGGCTAACTAGAATAACCAATGTAGAGAAGTCCTTAAATGACCTGATAGAGCTGAAAACCATGGCATGAGAACTATGTTACAAATGCACAAGCTTCAGTAACTGATTCGATCAACTGGAAGAAAGGGTATTGGTGATTGAAGATCAAATGAATGAAATGCAGCAAGAAGAGAAGTTTAGAGAAAAAAGAGTAAAAAGAAACGAATAAAGCCTCCAAGAAATATGGGACCATGTGAAAAGGCCAAATCTATGTCTGATTGGTGTACCTGAAAGTGATGGGGAGAATGGAATGAAGTTGGAAAACACTACAGGATATTATCCAGGAGAACTTCCCCAACTTAGCAAGGCAGCCCAACATTCAAATTCAGGAAGTACAGAGAATGCCACAAAGACTCCTCGAAAAGAACAACTCCAAGAAACATAATTGTCAGATTCACCAATGTTGAAATGAAGGAAAACATGTTAAGGGCAGCCAGAGAGAAAGGTTGGGTTACCCACAAAGGGAAGCCCATCAGACTAACAGCAGATCTCTTGGCAGAAACTCTACAAGCCAGAAGATAGTGGGGGCCAATATTCAACATTATTAAAGAAAAGAATTTTCAACCCAGAATTTCACATCCAGCCAAACTAAGCTTCATAAGTGAAGGAGAAATAACATCCTTTACAGACAAGCAAATGCTGAGAGATTTTTGTCACCAGCAGGCCTTCCCTACAAGAGCTCCTGAAGGAAGTGCTTAACATAGAACGGAAAACTGGTACCAGCCACTGCAAAAACATGCCAAATTGTAAAGACCATCGATGCTAGGAAGAAACTGCATCAACTAACGAGCAAAATAACCAGCTAACATCATGACAGGATCAAATTCACACATAACAATATTAACCTTAAATGTAAATCGGCTAAATGTACCAATTAAAAGACACAGACTGGTAAATTGGATAAAGAGTCAAGACCCACCAGTGTGCTGTAATCAGGAGACCCATCTCACGTGCAGAGACACACATAGGCTCAAAATAAAGGGATGGATGAAGGAAGATCTACCAAGCAAATGAAAAAGAAAAAAGGCAGGGGTTGCAATCCTAGTCTCCGATAAAACAGACTTTCAACCAACAAAGATCAAAAGAAACAAAGAAGGCCATTACATAGTGGAAAAGGGATCAATTCAACAAGAAGAGATAACTATCCTAAATATATATGCACCCAGTACAGGAGCACCTAGATTCATAAAGCAGGTCCTTAGAGACTTACAAAGAGAGTTAGACTCCCACACAATAATAATGGGAGACTTTAACACCCCACTGTCAACATTAGACACATCAACGAGACAGAAAGTTAAAAAGGGTATCCAGGAATGGAACTCAGCTCAGCACCAAGTAGACCTAATAGACATCTACAGAACTCTCCACCCCAATTCAACAGAATATCAGAAGTCAGTACCACATTGCACTTATTCCAAAATTAACCACATAATTGGAAGTAAAGTACTCTTCAGCAAATGTAAAAGAATAGAAATTATAACAAACTGTCTCTCAGACCACAGTGCAATCAAACTAGAACTCAGGATTAAGAAACTCACTCAAAACCACTCAACTACATGGAAATTGAACAACCAGCTCCTGAATGACTACTGGGTACATAACAAAATGAAGGCAGAAATAAAGATGCTCTTTGAAACCAATGAGAACAAAGACACAACATACCAGAATCTCTGGGACACATTTAAAGCAGTGTGTAGAGGGAAATTTATAGCACTAAATGCCCACAAGAGAAAGCAGGAAAGATCTAAAATTGACACCCAAACATCACAATGAAAAGAACTAGAGAAGCAAGAGCAAACAAATTCAAAAGCTAGCAGAAGGCAAGAAATAACTAAGATCAGAGCAGAACTGAAGGAGATAGAGATAGAAAAAAAACCCTGCAAAAAATCAATGAATCCAGGAGCTGGTTTTTTTAAAAGATCAACAAAATTGATAGACTGTTAGCAAGACTAATAAAGAAGAAAAGAGAGAAGAATTAAATAATCGCAATAAAAAATGATAAAGGGGATATCACCACTGACCCCACAGAAATACAAACTAACATCAGAGAAAACTATAAACACCTCTATGCAAATAAACTAGAAAACCTAGAAGAAATGGATAAATTCCTGGACACATACATCCTCCCAAGACAAAACGAGGAAGAGGTTGAATCCCTGAATAAACCAATAACAGGCTCTGAAATTGAGGCACTAATTAATAGCCTACCAACCAAAAAGAGTCCAGGACCAGACAGATTCACAGCCAAATTCTACCAGAGGTACAAGGAAGAGGTGGTACCATTCCTTCTGAAACTATTCCAATAAATAGAAAAAGAGGAATCCTCCATAATTCATTTTATGAGGTCAACATCATCCTGATACCAAAGCCTGGCAGAAACACAACAAAAAAAGAGAATTTTAGATCAATATCCCTGATGAACATCAATGCAAACATCCTCAATAAAATACTGGCAAACCGAATCCAGCAGCACATCAAAAAGCTTATCCACCATGATCAAGTGGGCTTCATCCCTGGGATGCAAGGCTGGTTCAACATATGCAAATCAATAAATGTAATCCAGCATGTAAACAGAACCAAAGACAAAAACCACATGATTATTTCAATAGATGCCAAAAAGGCCTTCCACAAAATTCAACAGCCCTTCATGCTAAACTCTCAATAAATTCAGCATTGATGGAACGTGTCTCAAAAGAATAAGAGCTATTTATGACAAACCCACAGCCAATATCATAAGGAATGTGCAAAAACTGGGTGCATTCCCTTTGAAAACTGGCACAAGAGAGGGATGCCCTCTCTCACCACTCCTATTCAACATAGTGTTGGAAGTTCTGGCTAGGGCAATCAGACAAGAGAAAGAAATAAAGGGTATTCAATTAGGACAAGAGGACGTCAAATTGTCCCTGTTTGCAGATGACATGAATGTATATTTAGAAAACTCCATTGTCTAGGCCAAAATCTCCTTAAGCTGATAAGCAAATTCAGCAAAGTCTCAGGATACAAAATCAATGTGCAAAAATCACAAGCATTCCTATACACCAATAACAGACAAACAGAGAAGCAAATCGTGAGTGAACTCCCATTCACAATTGCTTCAAAGAGAATAAAATACCTAGGAATCCAACTTACAAGGGATGTGAAGGACCCCTTCAAGAAGAACTACAAACCACAGCTCAATGAAATAAAAGAGGACACAAACAAATGGAAGAACATTCCATGCTCATGGATACGAAGAATCAATATCGTGAAAATGGCCATACTGCCCAAGGTAATCTATAGATTCAATGCCATCCCCATTAAGCTACCAATGACTTTCTTCACAGAATTTGGAAAAACTACTTTAAAGTTCATATGGAACCAAAAAAGAGCCCACATTGCCAAGACAATCCTAAGCCAAAAGAACAAAGCTGGAGGCATCACAGTACCTGACTTCAAACTATGCTACAAGGCTACAATAACCAAAACAGCATGGTACTGGTACCAAAACAGAGATATAGACCAATGGAACAGAACAGAGTCCTCAGAAATAATACCACACATCTACAACCAACTGATCTTTGACAAACCTGACAAAAACAAGAAATGGGGAAAGATTCCCTATTAAATAAATGGTGCTGGAAAAACTGGCTAGCCTTATGTAGAAAGCTGAAACTGGATCCCTTCCTTACTCCTTATACAAAACTTAATTCAAGATGGATTAGAGACTTAAATGTTAGACCTAAAACCATAAAAACCCTGGAAGAAAACCTAGGTAATATCATTCAGGACATAGGCATCAGCAAGGACTTCGTGTCTAAAACACCAAAAGCAATGGCAACAAAAGCCAAAATAGACAAATGGGATCTAATTAAACTAAAGAGCTTCTGCACAGCAAAAGAAACTACCATCAGAGTGAAAAGGCAACCTGTAGAATGGGAGAAAATTTTTGCAATCTATTCATCTGACAAAGCTCTAATATCCAGAACCTCCAGAGAACTCAAATTTATAAGAAATAAACAACCCCATCGAAAAGTGGGCAAAGGATATGAACAGACACTTCTCAAAAGAAGACATTTATGCAGCCAACAGACACATGAAAAAATGCTCATCATCACTCACCATCAGAAAAATGCAAATCAAAACCACAATGAGATAGCATCTCACACCAGTTAGAATGGTGATCATTAAAAAGTCAGGAAACACAGGTGCTGGAGAGGATGTGGAGAGATAGGAACACTTTTACACGTTGATGGGACTGTAAACTAGTTCAACCATTGTGGAAGACAGTGTGGCGATTTATCAAGGATCTAGAACTAGAAATACCATTTGACCCAGCCATCCCATTACTGGGTATATACCCAAAGGATTATAAATCATGCTGCTATAAAGACACACGCACACGTATGTTTATTGCGGCACTTTTCACAATACCAAAGACTTGGAACCAACACAAATATCCATCAATGGCAGACTGGATAAAGAAAATGTGGCACATATACACCACTGAATACTACGCAGCCATAAAAAAGGATGTGTTCATGTTCTTTGTAGGGACATGTTGTAGCTGGAAACCATCATTCTCAGCAAACTATTGCAAGAACAAAAAACCAAAAACTGTATATTCTCACTCATATGTGGGAATTGAATAATGAGAACACTTGGCCACAGGAAGGGGAACATCACACTCCGGGGTCTGTTGTGGGATAGGGGGAGGGGGGAAGGATAGCATTAAGATATATACCTAATGTAAATGACAAGTTAATGGGTACAGCACACCAACATGGCACATGTATACATATGTAACAAACCTGCATGTTGTGCACTATACCCTAGAACTTAAAGTATGATAAAAAATAAAATAAAAAGAGAAATCCATGATTTCTACCTAAAAAAAAAAAAAAAAAAGCTAAATTCAAGAAATGTTAAAAGAGATATGGGATTGAATGTTAATCAAAGGGCTTATGAACACTTACTGCTGTCCAAAAGACTCACTCCAAAGCAAGATATTCCACTACAACCTAGAAAACAAAATTTGGATAACATCAGAATGGTAGTGATAAGTAATATGAGAACATGTTCTAGTAACCATATTGTTGTACTAGATAGATAGATAGATAGATAGATAGATAGATAGATAGATAGATAGATAAGGATAATACATTAGTGGGTAAGCAATTAAGAGAAATAATTGGGCTGGGTGCAGTGGCTCACATCTGTAATCCCAGAACTTTGGGAGGCCAAGGCTGGTGGATTATTTGAGCCTAGTAGTGTGAGACCAGCCTGGGCAACATAGAGAAACTCATCTCTACAAAAAATAAAAAATTTAACTGAGTGTGATAGTACATACCTGTAGCCCTAGCTACTTGGGAGGCTGGGATGAGAGGATTGCTTGAGTCTGGAAGGATGAGGCGTGTGGTGAGCTAAGTGATCATGCCACTACACTCCAGCCTGAGTGACAGAGTGAGATTGTCTTAAAAAATCAGTCAATAAATAAAGCAATGATCAAGATCAATAATCGAGAACAAATTACATAGATTTTAAGACATATGAAACTATAGCTAGCCAATAGATAAGGAAACGCGGAAGAAGCAGGAGCAAAAACAGTGCTCAGAAGTATGACCTCATATACCAGCACTTACAGTAAATATAGAACAAACAAATTTGTTAGGTAAAACAGAAGTCTCTCATTTTAGTTGAAGAAGATTTAACAATATGTTGAGTAGTTTTGTCAAAAGAAAAAAAAATTCAAGGAATAAAACTGGAAAATTGAAAATGTATAATACAGGATAAAAACAGCAAACATGAAAGAAAAAATCCTGAGTTTCTAATTCTTACAGGTAATAATATTTTATTCATATTAAAAAATCAGTGAAAGATAATGAAATAGAAAACAGTAAAAGAAACAACTGAACAAGCACATAAAACCATCATCAACCTAAAGACAAATAACAAAATATCATATATCAAGCATAAACTGACTAAGCTCCAGGAAAAAAAAATAAATCAAGTGTTCTGAAATAGTTTCAAATATTTAACGCACTGCTCTCAGAAACTAGTGCATAGTGAAGATGAAAAAAATGTGGAAAGATCAAAGATATGTCTAACAGTGTGAGATTAATCTTTTAGTTTTATTTACAATTCTACACTTACTAATAATGTATTTTTCCTTGCAGACACTATAGTTTTTATTTCCAAGAAGTTCAATTGGATCATTTTTTATATCTTCAATGTCCACTTAATATGTTCAGCATTTTATCTTTATCTTCAACAAACAGAATATAGTTATAATAACTGTTTTAATCTCCTTGCTTATTAAATCTATCATCAGTTACATACCAAGGATAGTTTAGATAGAATCATTTTTTGTCATTATAGAGATTCTTCCTATTACTTTCTATGTGATACAGGTTTTGATCGAACACTTAACATTTGGTCAAAAACTCTATGTTACATTTGTGGTACAGAATATTTTTCCTTTGAAATAAATATTTTGAATTTTTTTTAATTTATTTTTATTTTTATTTTTATTTTTGAGACAAAGTCTGGCTCTGTCACCCAGGCTGGAGTGCAGTGGCACGATCTCGGCTCACTACAACCTCTGTCTCCTGGGTTCACACCATTCTCCTGCCTCAGCCTCCCGAGTAACTGGGACTACAGGCGCCTGCCACCACGCCCAGCTAATTTTTTGTATTTTTAGTAGAAACGGGGTTTTACTATGTTCGCCAGGATGGTCTCGATCTCCTGACCTTGTGATCCGCCCGCCTCAGCCTCCCAAAGTGCTGGGATTACAGGCGTGAACCACCGTGCCCGGCCAAATATTTTGAATTTTGTTACGAGATGCAGTTAAACGAATTGCAAACAATTTTATCTTTTCAGGTCTTTTTTAAAGCTTAGTCCAATTTACAGCTGTAGTTAGTCTAGGGTTAATGGTTCCCTGATAGTGAGTCAAAACCCTTTTTGGTAGTCTAACTGATGTCCCTGACTTACAAGGTTTCCCATCATGGTTGTTGGAAGCAGGCACTATTCCTGGCCCTTTATGGCGCCTGAGCATGGTTTCTCTAATCCTTTTGGATTGTTCTTTTCATGAATTCAGGAAAACTCCATGTCTTCCATTTAAATTCTCTTGGGATTGCCTGCCCTTCACTTTGATTTGGAAACCTTTTTAAGACAGTGAGCTAGGGCCACCAAAAAATAAGACTCACCTCATTTGTTTCCGTCTCTCAGGGATCACTACTTTTCATTGACCAGCATCCAAATATCTTGGGTGCTATAATTTCATATATTTTCTCTGGCTTTATGGTTGTTTGAGTCAGGTGAGTTAACCTGGTCCCTGGTACTATACCTTGCTCAGCAGCTGGAAAAATAAGGATAATACTATGTTTATTTAGAAAACATTATTTCTTGCAATATTTTTATTTCCTTTCATTTGAAATGATTTGATACTCAGAAAGTTTGTAAAAATAGTACAACCTTTTCTTTTTAGTTTGGAAGTTACCATGACATCATGCTTCACTGACTCTGAAAATCTGAGTGTCATTTCTACAAGCAAAAATATATTCTTGCATAGCAATAATAAAACATCAAAACCAAGAAATTGATATTGATGCTTTATTATAATAATAGCAGCAGATTCGGTTTAAGTTTTCAAATTGTGCCAATATAGAAAAACATGCCAATTAGGTGTATTTCTCCATTTAATTGTTATATCTTTTAAATTTCTTTCTGTCCTTGACTTCACCCTATTCTTGACTTTCATAACTTTTATATTTTTAAAGATGATAAGCCATTTATTTTGTGAAATATGTTTCAATTTGTGTTATGATTTTCCTCATGATTCGATTCAAGTTATTCACATTAGGCAGGAAAATCACACAAATCATGTTGTGTCCCATTCATTGTAATATATCAGGTGGTAAATAATTTCAGTTTGTCCTATTATGAATGAGTAAACATTAATCACTTGTGCTAAGATAGGATTTTCCAGGTTCTTCCATTTTAGGTAACCTATTTTCCCTTTCAATTAGTAAATATTTTGTAAGGAGGTACTTTGAGACTATGTAAATTTCCTGTACTGATCAAACATACACCTACTAGATTTAACACCACAGATTTTTCTTGGTTGAATTAATTTTTACCATAATGATTTCTGCATAGTGATTATTCCAATTTTGTCATTTTTTTACACAGTTAGTAGTTGGGATTATACAACAAGGAAGAGTATCTCTTCTTCCATTTATTTGTGACTCTATTTTTTAAACCAATATGGACTCATGGTTTTCTACTTTCTTCAATGATTTTTAATTCACTCCTATTATGATTTAATTTGCTGTTCAAATTATTCTGGATTTGGTCAGTATGTTCCCTTTCAAGACTATTCTAGGCCAGTCATATATTTTTCTTGTTCCAATCCTGAAATTATCCATTTATCATAACCTTGATAAATGGATAATTTCCATTTATGGAGAATAATAAATGGAGAATAATATTTAGTGTAGAATAATATTTAGAAACAAAGATTTATTTGCTAGTGTGATCATAGCTATAGGGGTGTTACACTTCCTGGGCTTTCTTAGAGGAAAGAGTAGGAGAATATATATGTGTACCTACATGTATATCTCCCTATGTCAATCAATTTAGATATCACAATCCATAAATTCACTCTGATACTTCTAATTTGAATCAAAAACCAAAGAGTCAATTTTTGTTTCTTCCTTTCCACGTTTGTATTTTTCTTCTCTCAGTAAAAAACCTGATTCTGTTACTCTGATATCATATATACACACGCATATATATATGGGTGTATATATCATATAGATGTATATATGATATATATACACATATATTCATATATATGATATACACATATATACATGCATTTATATATATATATATATATATATTTAATCACATGCACCTTCTCCCCAATATAACCAATCTTCCATCACTGCCTCCATCTCCACCCCAACCTGCACACACAAACTGGTGTCTTCTTCATCCTACTCAGGCCTCTCACTCTTGCAGTCACTGCCAGATTCTTGGATGGCCACTCTTCATCCTGCTCTGGTTCAATCACCTTGCAGCTGGATGTTAAAATGCCCTCCTCACTCTGCTAGAGCTCTGACCTCCACTGTCAACCACTGGCATTGAAGATATCCTTTTCTGAGGCACCCTTTTCACCACATTCAGGCTTTTACTTCCAGTACCAAGCTGACACAGTTGCCATTGCTTCCTCACAGGGTCCCACAGGGTCCATCTTCATGCCAATAAAGCTCCAAACCTCTCCCAAGGTGCTGCCTTCCCTCCTCCATGTGGACAGCCACCGTACTCGACATCCCTGAGGAATACCTTTTAGACTGGCTTTTTCAGGCAAAGAGGAAAGAAATAAGGAAAAAAGAAGATAGCAAGGTACAGAAGGAACGAGGGAAAGGGGAAGAAGATAGTATGTTTACTTTAAAAACATTAGCCTAGTCAGTTGCTTTAAACACTCAAGTAAACATTTAAGTCATATTGACCAAAGAGCTCTGAAGCTAAAAATAACTATAATACTCTCTCAAGTACACTTAAGGTTTATTCCATCCATTTTCCAAAGAAGTCCTGTAGTCTCTTTGAATATTTATTCTATATCTCCAATAAAACGTTAAGGTCTGTAAAAAAAAAAAAAAATCGTATTTGTATCCGTACAACCTAATAGAGATACATCAAATACACGAAGAAGAAGAAAAGGAGAACACAACATTCTTAAGCAGAAAGAATACTCAAACAATATTATATGAAGTTACTTGTTGTGTCGTTGAACAAGAAAATGTGAAACCAGAAAACCACTGGAAGGGCAGGGATGTGGTCACATTCTGACACTATCCATAAGCAAGGATTCAACTGTTGCTGCATATTTTACCTCCATTTTCATATTTTCAGCTCTCTTCATTTTGGCATTAAATTTTTCTTACTAAAGACAGGCTCTTTCTTACATCTCAGAAAACCTGTATTCCTGAATTATTTTTTTCCATCCAAATCACAAAGAAGAGAACTCTTCATTTTCTAATTTGAAAAATTAAAAGACTAATTCCTCCAGCTAGATTCAGGTAATTATTTCTGACCACTGTGGCCTAGGTTTTACAAACAGGTTGGCCTCTAAATTAATCAGATAAAGAAAGAAAGCAGAAGTTCCCAGAAGAGGACATAGGGGTGGATGCAGGGAAGATATCCCTCAGGTGTCTACTCAAGGGCTTTTCATTTCCTGCTACAGAAATTAAATTAGATGACTAAGAGTATTATTCCTCATATAAAACTATCTTGAAAAAACTCTCTTCAGAAGCTGTGCTAATTCTCATTCTAACTCATTAACTTAGCTTTTCAAATTGATTGAATATCTATTAAAACCATATTTTCCAATATATTTCAAATTATGGTCTTATTATTTTTCTCCTGTTTCATTGCTCTGCAACCATTGAACCAATACTGTTGTTAAACTAAGATTTAGAATTCATAAGAATTTCTTCACAAAGTTGTTTACTTGTGCTTAGTCATCCTTAGAAAATATTTTTTGCTTTAATTATGACTCTGAAATTAAGTAATCGAGAGCTTTCAAAGATGAATCATTGCTTTCTATCTAATTCTCTTCAATTTCAAAGGATCCAGAAGCTCTGTGGTCTTCTTGAAGTCCAGAAACTTATAATAACATCCAAAAGCTTCAAACAAGCTCTAGTATTACCTTTAACCTCAAAAGCTTAAAAAACAAAGAAAAACAAATTTAAAAAACAGCAAAACATGAAATCTAAGATTGATTACAATCTAAAAACAAATATACAAGATAGTTCTTTTTCTTTTAATTCAAATTTATTTTTGCTTATCAAACAAAAATTTCTTTTAAATAATTGTAAAACAATATCAAATAAAAGAACAACCATGGAAAAACTAGAAAATATCCACCAAGAATTTTTAAAAAATTAGATCTTACTCTAAGCAAAATTGTTTTATATTGTTGATTACCTGAAACTAAGTTTTAAAACACACAAGGGTCAGGTAAGTACAAAAGTTGATTATGTGAAACTAAGTTTCAAACAAAAACTTAGTTTCGAACAAATGCAAGAACTTTTTTTTCTTTTTTAGATGGAGTCTCACTCTGTCACCCAGGCTGGTGTGCAGTGGCGTGATCTTGGCTTACTGCAAACTCCACTTCCTGGGTTCAAGCGATTTTCTTGCCTCAGCCTCCTGAGTAGCTGGAACTACAGGCACGTGCCACCATGCCTGGCTAATTCTCTTGTATTTTTAGTACAGATGGGGTTTCACCATGTTGATCAGGCTGGTCTCCAACTCCTGACCTTGTGATCCACCCGCCTCAGTCTCCTAAAAGTGCTGGGATTTCCAGACAGGAGACACTGTGCCTGGCCAAAACAAAATTTTATTTTTATTTAGATTCATAAACTGAAATATCTTGGAAGCAGACATGAGGGTGTTGTGGTTGTGATGTCTAATAGAGAACTGGAAGCCATCATTCATCTTCGTATCCTGACTTGTTTAAGTAGCCTCAAATTCTTCTCATATTCTTGATTGATGATATTCCATAACCTGTGCTCTTAGATGCCAAGGAAAAATCTCCTTTCTATGAAGCAAGAACAGCAACAAATGAAAAAACAAACTTTTTTTTAGACTATATGTGCAATGCTTCTGAAATGTATAGTAAAATGCATCCTAAATACTTGTTGGAGAAGTAATATGAATTGGTTAAAAATTCACTCTTTTTTATATAGGAAGGCATTAATATTCATGTTTGCATTATTTCATAAACTTTCACAAGTTTTTTCTGTAATTTTTTTCCAAATTCAAATGGGGCTACAGAATATCCACTTCCCACGATTTAAAACACACATGTACGCCCATACCCCATGGCAGTCAGAAACAT
The DNA here is from genome assembly GCF_003255815.1 of Theropithecus gelada. Taxonomy (NCBI): domain Eukaryota; kingdom Metazoa; phylum Chordata; class Mammalia; order Primates; family Cercopithecidae; genus Theropithecus; species Theropithecus gelada. The sequence goes on along the minus strand of NC_037682.1, from coordinate 27,309,440 downwards.
TTTTACTCCTTGGAACTGCTATAGAATCTCCAAACATTGGCTGATTTAAAGTACACTAATCTGTCAATATTGTCAAGTGAGTTCTGAAATTAGGAACAAAGGTATGGGTTGTAGGTGAAACCACCCAATCGTCTCATAGAACAGGTATTTATGGTATCAATTCTCCCAGTCTTAAAACTTGAGGAACTTACATTTGTCTTATTTGGGCACCTTTTTTAGAAAACCCGAATGGTATCAAGGAATTGAAACTTACAGATCACCACATGTGGGCAATGCGATGCCAGACCCCTTACCTGTCATGGTTGCCTAAATTACCATGTGCTTCCTGTGGCCAACTTTTCTTCCTCATATATCCCTAATTCCTGTTTTCCCACACATAGTTACATTTCTTCCATGTTATATAAATACCTAACTTTGGCCAGTTGTGGAGATGGATTTCATACTCATCCACCTCCTCAGCTGTGACACCCAATTAAAGCCTTCTTCCCGGCAATATTCATTGTTCCAATGACTGGCTTTCTATACAGCAAGCAATAGGACCTAGACAGAACCCCTGGTGTTTTGATAACATAGGTAGCATGAAATACTAAGAAAGGAATAACAATTGGGTCACTATAATATAATGCATAGGGTGTAGGTGTTATGCCTGTTTCTTTCATAGGAATGATCACAATGCACACTTATTTTCTTATTGACTTAATCGTTGATTGACCCTCTTTCACACTAGAAAGGTGAGCACCAGGAGGATAAAGACTGCAATACTTACTGCACAGGCCTGGTTCAGGAAGGTTCACATTCATATCATAAATGAATGTCTCTCAGGTTTTGCTGCATGCTACATTTCTGCAATTTCCTTCTTTTATAGTCTCTAAGATGACATTGTTATCACATAATATCAAGGGGTACATACTATCAACATAATTTATCACTGTGGCTGTTAAATTTAATTACCTTGCTTGAAGTATTGTTTGTCATGTTTCTTCACTGCAAAGTTACTTTTTCAGCCCCCCTTTCCATAGTGTAGTTTGTACAAGGAGGTCATTATGCACAACCCATACTTGAGGAGTTAAGAGGTATGCTTCATCTCCTTCAAAGTATCTCTAAAAATTATTTAAATTCTTTTTCATGGGAGAATAGTCTCTTATTTAATTATTTATTTATCTGTTTATTCAATCATGCATTTGTATCCATAAGTACTTATGGACTTTTTTGGATTTTGAGTTTAAATATCAATTACTTAAAAAATTACAATAGCAAACACAAAGAAAAACCAACTTTTCTTCTTATCTCTGGAACTTTGTGTAGGCTCATGTTTATGCCTCAATATTCTCCCACCCTCTCCAATAAGTATACATTGTTGAAGTATCTGAGTTTAGTTTTCAGCTCCTCAGGGAAGTGAATTTGTATAAAATGAATTTGAATTTGAAACTTCTGGAGTCAGAATTTTTATTGGAGCATCCCATGCAGGTGAGATATGTAGACTGGACCAAGTTTAGAGCTTTCTGACTAACCAAAAAGACCCATGGTTTACATGACAATGAATAAATTCACAGAGGACTATGGAATTCATGTATCCCTTAAGAAAATATATACTTTTTCCTAAAACACTCAAATACCAACAACTAAATGAGAAATATGGTTAATGGTTTTCCAGTGCTCTGGTGTATATACTTGCATTTCTAGGATAACAGATAAGAACAATTGTTGATTATAACTGGGAAGCAGAATATTTCAAGGCTTACATGAGACCTTTTTTTAGTATGAAGTCATAGAATATAATCATTTTCCAAACTTAGTTTACTTATCTTACAGAAGAAAAAAATTACATATACCTGCTACTGAATTTTCAGTATTATTTTAAAAACTAGCATTCTGTGAATGTACTATAATTTGTAAATGCCCCTATTATTGGGCTCTTGTGTTTTCTATTATAAACAAGATTAGAGTTAACATCCCTGAACCTATATTTTATCAAAATCTCATACTCTTATTTTCGACTTTTTAAAAGTGTATAAACTTTCACTCTTAGAGATTTGAAGTTAGGACAAGGATATTCTAAATTAGTTGCTTAAGGATAAATAGCTTAGCCTTATTTTTCCTGTGACGTATACAAAGAAGGACAAGAGAAATGTATGTTCTGGAAGAGACAGTGAAAGCATTGGAGAGAGAGAAAGACAGGGTCAAGAGCTGGAGTCCTGACAACTTTGCAGTTCTCATTTTTAGTTCCTATCATCTTATTGTTGGACACTAAGAGTTAGCCTCTATTTCCTCGAAATAAATTCCTCTTTTCTACTTCCACGTCATCAATTTTCTTTTGGTAACTTGAATCCAGAGAATCTAATTTAACATAAATAACTAGTTCCCATTATAACTGGGCTGACTTTGTAGATTCAAGACTTATAAATATCCTAAGACATCTTGAATTTGTAACCACCCAATGGGTTCACCTTCCTCGCTGCCTAGACAGAGCTGGTTTATCAAGACAGGGAATTGGAATGGAGAAAGAGTAATTCATGTAGAGCTGGCTATGTGGGAGGCCGGAGTTTTATTATTACTCAAATCAGTCTCCCCTAGCATACAGGGATCTGAGTTTTTAAAGATAATTTGGCAGGTAGGGGCTCGGCAAGTGGGGAGAGCTCAGGTTGGAGATGGAATCACGGGACAGTGGAGGTGAGGTTTTCTTGCTATCTTCTGTTCCTCGGTGGTATTGCAGGACTGGTTGAGCCAGAGTACCAGAGTGATGTCAAGTGATCCATCAGAGTGCAGGGTCTGCAAAATATCTCAAGCAGTGATCTTACGTTTTACAATAGTGATGTTATCCCCAGGAACAATTTGAGGAGGTTCAGACTTGCAGCCAGAGGCTGCATGAGCCCTAAACAGTAATTTTGAATGTTGTAGCTAATGTGCTAGTCCTACAAAGGCTGACTGGTCCCAAAGCATGAAGGTGGTCTTTTCAGGAAAGGGCTATTATCAATTTTGCTTCAGAGTCAAACCATAAACTAAATTCCTTCCCTAGGTTAGTCCGGCCTATGCCCAGGAATAAACAAGGACAGCTTAAAGGTTAGAAACAAGATGGAGTTTGTTAGGTCCGATCTCTTTCACTGTCATAATTTTCTTAGTTACAATTTTTGCAATGGCAGTTTCAGCTTGTGTTTAAAATTCTGCCTTCTGGGTATTATTCGGAACTCTTATCTGGTATTTTAAAACCTGATTTATGATCCAGAATAAAGACTTAGGTCTAATTCTCATTACTGCACCCTCCCGTTGACCCTGTCTTGTCCCTTGCAGCTCTCAGTGATTATCTCTCACAATGATCATTTAAACCTAAAAGACCCCAGGACAGAAAGAGATATCTCATTTCCAAATGAGGGGCAAAAAATAAAGCTCTGTGTAAATGTAGGTGAGTTTTCATAACAGTAAAATGCTATAAGAACTAGGATAATTTTAAGGAAAAAATGATAAATAAGAAAATTCTTGGAAAAAAGATGTAGGAATAAGCATTTTCATGAAAATATTATCTATCCTTGACTTTCATGATTTTCTTTTTTAAAATTTATTTATTAAAAATTGAGTCTCTCCTATTGAGTAAAAATTGAGGAGAAAAAACTGATTAATTTGTTGGTGAATATACATATTACATGGGAGAGAGTAATATTTATTTGATAATGTGCAATTTTCTAATGTCTGGTGACATATTCTCAAAGAAGAATACAATTAACTTTGATTATATTGAAATACTAGTAAAACATAAACTTAGTTAGATGTCATTAGAAAGCAATCACTCTTATTTGTTTTAAAAGCTGTTTACATATTTACATGATATTTCCCTTAGATTTTACAAGGGAAATTAAATGATTTCATAAAGCAGATGAATCAATTTTGATACATTATAACAATTTCTTATTCTAAAATATAGTATAAAAAATATGGTATCAAGTGTTCAAGATTCTCAGCCAAGTTTGGAAGTCCTCAATATGGGTAGGTGCTGTTGTAAAAGTAATATGGAAATAAAGACTAAGTGACTCATGATTTACTTGGAGTTTTCTAGCCAGATTGATCCCATGACATTTACCTTAAATGTTTTTCTTTCCCCTTCCAAATATAAGTGCTTACTGAGGCAATTATTAGCAGAATAACTGTTTATTGAACATTTTATAGAAAACACTGTGCTGGTCAATTTGAAAAGGGAAGAAGTCTGAAGTGAATTAATTCATCTCAATACGTGTTGATAAACAACAATATTGCAGAGAATGAACTGAGAGGAATTTAAAGAATCTGCAGACACATTGTTTTAAGACATAAGAGGAAGAATAATACAACTGAAGAAGAAAAAAGTGAAAAATAAAGCAAGTTTAGTGTTGGTCTTTGAAATATAAATGAGATTTCTGGGCAAGAATATGTTAAGATAGGAATTTCTGGCAGGATTGATGTTTCAAATGCGAGAAAATACAAACGAAGTAAGGATAACAATAAGCGTGTTCTTTTGACTAGAGCGTAAGATGACTGAATAAAATGCAAGAAGGAAAATATAACACAGATAAACAGGGGCTCTTTTATCCTAACAACACTCTTCAATTTGTAGCTATAACATCAAAATTATGTTTTAGACTAATAGTTAATAAAGTATGACCTGGTCAAATCTGGCTCACTACCTGTTTTTTGTTTGTTAGTTTTATTTTGTTTTGTTTAGAGCACAACTATTTACTTAAATATTGCACATAGGTGGTTTGGAACTACAATGGCAGACTAGAGTAGTTGCAATAATGACAATATGTCCTGTAAAGCCTGAAATATTTACTATCTGGCCCTTTAGAAAAAATGGCTGTTGAACAGTGTCCTAGATTTCTGTGCAGTTGTAAATGATGGACTTGCTAGTAGATGTCAGAACAGCTATGTGGTGTGCTGAAGTTACAGCATAAGATTAAAAGCCAATGCATGGAAATTATTATGCAATACACCATGATAGCATTATACATCCCTTAGCAAGTCTGTTACTTTTTCAGCACCAAATACAAAGGGTGGTTTTAAAGAAGAATCACACACTTGTATTCTCAAGCATTCTCAACCATGTTTGAGTCCTAAAAGATGTCTTCTAAAAGAGAGAATGCTGACTCTTTTACTGCCTAGATTTTAGAGGTCATAGAAATACTATTATTTCCAAATGGCTATATCATGACTTTTACATTAATTTTAAAATAATAAAAGTATATGTGAAAAAGAAAATTATTTTTCAAAAGTATTGTCTCCTCACTTGCAGTTAAAGTAAAGACTGTTTGAACTCTAGATCCTCTAAGGTATAATTTGCACTAGTTGCTTTTGCCCTCTTTGAAAATGTGTCCTTCCCCCAGTGCCATCAGCTCACTTTGATCATCACTTCTCACACTACTGAAAGCTTCCATTCTCACCATGTAGTACTGAATCTTGCATGTGTATAGCACAATTTGGGGATAGGCAGCAATGAGGCCCTGGGGATATTTTCTTTGTGATGTAGTTACAGCTCTTCAGAGTCCATTTTCAAGGTGAACTAGGCTCCTGTGGTTAGTTATCTCCCTCCTTCAGAATTGCTTCTAGGCCATACATAAGATTGCTTCTGTATTCCTCGGAAGACCCCTATGGGTTCTACAAAGAAGAGCTTGAAGACTAAAATAATGTTATAGGTTAAATGTGTTTTAGGAAATTTATGTAAGGGGCAGAAACATTAAAAACAAAACAAAATCACAATCATAAGTACAAGTAGTTGGGCTTGACGATACTAGACTGAAATAACTCTCTCAAAGCCTATTTGAACTCATTTGAAAGATCTCATCGTTATTTTCAGTGTTTTAAGAATTGCTCCTTTGAAAGTTTGTAGAATGTCAGCAAAATTTAGTAGGCACATTTTGGAGGAGGATATTCTTTGTATGTATATTTATTTATATACACACACGTAAATACAATATGTATAATAAATATACCAATGTTTACATATACCAATGATTACTATTATTACAATATGGTCTATACTAATATATACATTAATGTATGTTAGATATATTAGTGAATACATAATTAGCCGGGTGTGGTGGTACATGCCTATACTCTGAGCTACTCAGGGTCCTGAGATGGGAGGGTTGCTTGAGTCCAGGAATTTGAGGCTGCAGCAGCGAGCCATGATCAAGCTACGGCACTCCAGCCTCAGCAACAGCGGGACAATCCGTTTCACAAAGAAAAGAAAAAAAATGTAAGCTAGGAATCTATATGGGAAAAATACTAGCAAAGTATTGTGGGGAGCTCAAAAGACAGATGAATTGTATTGTTCTAGCTAGTTGCGAGTTTATCTTTAGTTGTGAGGATCAGAAATATCTTCTGGGGAAGCTTCATTCTAAAATAAAACTTGAAGGATGAAAGATTTCAGCCAACTATGTGTTGTTGGAGAAATCTCAAGTGAAATACCCAGAAAGCATGAGGAAATGCATGACATCAAGAAAGCTCAGAACTCTGACTATTCCTATTTTTGTAGCTTGTAAAGTAGGCAAGGGCAGTTGCATGAAATAAATGTAGAGGGACTAGATTGGGATCAAATTGTAGTGGTTGGAATTTGTATGAGGTACTGAGGGTTTTGAGCAAGAAAGATCTGAATTGTGCTGTAGACAGATTACTTTGATTAAAACAGCAGGTGAAAAGAAAAAAGAGGGGAAAGAAGAAGAAACTAGAATTTCTAGTTAGTGAGTAGACTTTAACAGTACTTCAATAAAGGAGTAAAAATGGTAAGAAATAACAATAGCCAAATACTATTGAGTTTTTTATATTATGTAGTTGCTACTGTAAGTTCTATATATATGTTGATTTAATCTAATCTAACATCAACCATATGAAGTAAGTACTATTTTAACCACATTTTACATAAGAGGAGTCTAAAACATAAAAAATTACCCTGGTTTGCCTAAGTTTAAACAACTTATAGGAATGTAAATTTGAGAATCTCTGAAGTTGTAAACATTAACTTACTTAATATTTGTGGACTGGGTGAATAAAGGGATTAAGAGTTGGAGCAACACAAGCTACATATTTTCTTCTTCTTGCCACTAAATTGTTATTGTATTAAATCATATTTTATTATTAAAAAAATAGATGACACTTGAAGACTAAAATAATGTTATAGGTTAAATGTGTTTTAGGAAATTTATGTAAGGGGCAGAAACATTAAAAACAAAACAAAATCACAATCATAAGTACAAGTAGTTGGGCTTGACTACTTTAAATGTAGAGATAAATTCTTCCTCACAGAAGGGAAAAATACATCCTCACTTCAACCTAAAGAAATAATATTGTGATCTACTTTTGTCCTGTAACACTTCATATTAACTTTTTCAAATATCAATGTTAAAAATAGCGATTTTTTAAAACTCACCTATATAGCAAGCATTGTCCTTGGTATGGAGAGTATTTTATCTATCTAACTGTTGCAAGGTAAGTAGAATGAAAAAAAGGGAAGATTTGTGTATTAGTCAGTTTTCACACTGCTTTATAAAGACATACCTGAAACGGTGTAATTAATAAAAGAAAGAGGTTTTGTTGACTCACAGTTCTGCGTGGCTGGGGAGACCTCAGAAAACTTACAATCATGGTGGAAGGGGAAGAGGCACATTTTACATAGCGGCAGGCAAGAGAGAGCCAGCAAGAGCAGGGCAGACTGCCTTATAAAACCATCAGATCTTATAAGAATTCACTCACTATCATGAAAACAGCATGTGGAAAAAACGCCCCCATGATCCAATCACCTCCCACCTGGTCTCTCCCTCAGCGCATGAGGATTACGGGGATTACAATTCCAGATTTGGGTGGAGACACAGAGCCAAGCCTATCAACTTGTGTTCCAGCATAATCATTAACTAAATTTACAATCATTTATTTAGCAGGTCATAGGAACAGAGATATAAAAGAAAGCTAGCATAATCATCATGCACTCTACTCATTTTCTTCGTTTTTCTACTGAATTGCTGTTTGCAAATCCTGAAAATTACCATAATGGTAAATTATTGCTTTTCCATTAAAGCACTAGTTTCCATGACCACTTTACAAAAAAACTATGTGATTTTAATATTGTTATTCCATTTATGGACTTTTCTATGAAGCCAACGTGCTTTTTTAGATCCGACTTCTTTTCAAACTGAATGCTGGAAAACACAGAGCTAGTAGTAGTGAAAATAAAAACCACTGGATCAAGTGATTTTTTTAACGTTATAGTTATGGTAAATAATGTGACATTTGCCCATGTTACTCCTGGTGACTTAACTTACGTCGCTAACTATAATAAAGAAGAATTAGGAGGGGTGTGGTGGCTCACGCCTGTAATCCCAGCACTTTGGGAGGCTGAGGCAGGTGAATCACGAGGTCAGGATATCAAGACCTTCCTGGCTAGCACGGTGAAACCCTGTCTCTACTATAAAGTACAAAAATTTAGCTGGGCATGGTGGCGGGCACCTGTAGTCCCAGCTACTCGGGAGGCTGACTTAGGAGAATGGTGTGATGTGAACCTGGGAGGGAGAGCTTGTCGTGAGCTGAGATAGCACCACTGCACTCCAGCCTCTGCGACAGAGCAAGACTCCATCTCAAAAATAAAATAAAATAAAATAAAACAAAATAAAATAAAATAAAATAAATAATTAAAGAAGCACAGACCAAAGAATGTAAGTAGTAGAGTTCAACCTCTGTAATGTCACAAATAATTAAGATTTAATAATGAATTTAGATATCTGAGGAATCCTTTTGAGCAATAGAGGAATTTCATTTGTGGAAGAAGAGGTTTTAGTATATGGACCAAAGTCAGGTAGTTTCATTTTGTCTACCTAATAGCCTACTTTTTAAAAATTTTATAGACTTGGGCTTGAGGATATATCTCAGTGATGTTAGAGATGTATTTTGCCTATTCACATCTGACTCCTGAAGTAGGCTGGTTACCCAAAGATCCTCATCCCACCTTCCCCTCATAGTATGTATTTGAGGGATCAGCTCTAGTGCTTGACTCAGGGATTCCTTTGGAAAGAAACAGATGCAGGAAACCACCTGTAATAACCAAAGGACAAGTCAATGTTTGTTTAGCAGTGAAATGCCGGTGTCGCAAGAAGATATCAAGTCCATAGATCCTTAATAGGATTATAACGCAAGTACTAGTACTATCCTATGAAGAAGTTTATTGCAGACTCAGGGAGTGGGATGTCAGTACTAATGATTGCAACAGCAATATCTTAAAGGCACTATTCCTTTTGCCAACACATTCAGAATATAAAGACATAGTAGACACTGATTTTGGAGATTTATCTTCCGTTGGGAGACAATACTTGCAATGAATCTCTTAAATTTCTGCACATGATCTAAACAAGAGGCATTGGATGTTTTTTGGCAAACCATCTTTTCAAGGATGTTTTTAATAGCAGACAGCTTTGAAGATAGAGATAACATCTCCATTGGAGGCAGAGCGCAGACTTGTTTCCTGAAGGGTATAATAAAGATATTCTCTCCCTTTGGGACAAACTTTAGGCACATTTGCTAGAAGCTCCAAAAGATGCAGGTTTCTAAAACTCAGAGTATCTGGACTGTGATACAAATAGACTCCATGTACACATATTTTTCCTCCTCACCCCTGTGGGACTTGAGGGCTAAGGGGACCAGTGAGAACATGAAGCTCATGCTGTCTGCTGTTGTCATGATTAATAAAGTACTTTGCCTCTCACTCAGCATCCATGAAGCTGTGCCAGGCTAACTTTTTATCTTACGAGTTGGAAAGAATTTTAGTCTTAACACTTTTTATTATTTATTTATTTATTTCAGAATTGTTTTCTAATTAGAGAAGCAATATTTTCTTAGTGCAGAGAATTTGAAAAGGAGATAAAAGGAAGAAGAAAAATTATGATCTCTATGATGAGAAGCATAATAATTTGATTCTAGTTCAAATTGTAATATTTTTATGTGTACACATATATATTAGGATAATAGGTAATCATGTTAATAGCATAAATTGCATTTTCTAGATTGCTTTTGTCCTTTAAATTGTATGAATATTTCTGTGTAATTAACTTTTTGAACATGATTTTGAATATCTACTTAGTATTTTTTCATTACAACTAAACCATTATTTATATAATCATTCTCCTATTATTCAATATTTAGGTTGAGATTTGAGCTATTAAAAATAATTCTGCAATGATCATTCTTTTTATACTCCTAGTGTGCTTCCCTTGTTTACATTTAAAAAATCTACAAGGGAAAATTACTGGATTTCAGCAATTTTTTGTTGGATTTTTTTTTTATGTGTACTTTGGTTTTCTCATTATTGAGTCAGAAAATTCACACAATCAGAACCTGCACAGAAGGCTATGTCTCTCATCCTTAACCTGATTAGACTCTTTCTCTACCTGGGGTAAATGGCCTTTGTGGTTTTCTTCTTCCATAAGTGTTAATCTGTTTTACAGATTTCACTAATTATCCTTTTACCTACCCTTCAGTCAGGAAATAACACATGGAGGTGTGTCCAGATTTTTTTCCAATTATCTGGGCTCTTCAGGCGGTTTCAATGCATTAAAAAATATAAAGTCAGATATACGTGGAATGGTACATCTACTCCAGGTTCTTGTCTAAACTTACTTTTTAATTCCCCAAGTTCTTAACTCTTTTAAATAGCTATCATTAATAGATCAGTTGTAGCAATTTGTTTTCTCAAAGCCTCAGAATGGGTAAGTTGTTTATTATCCTAGAATTGATGTTGTGATAATTGTGCCTTACCAAGTTGAATATTTGTTCTAGATAATAATACACAATCTCCATCAGAAATCTGTCTACCTGGGGAGTGCTCTCATTTTGTGAGGTATGATTTAGACCCTAATATACAGGATCTATTTTTACACTTGCATCAAATTCAAAATATCAGTCACTTTGCCTCTTTCCAAATCAAGCTCTCTATTATGGCTGATACCATTTTGGTGTAATATACTGCTTGTCCATAAACAAATTATACATAAAACTTAAGTTAGATAGTTCTTTCTAAAAAGTGATGGATAGAAAGACTAAGCACCTATTCAGCTTTGTATATTTGCATACCTATATCTGAAAAGAATATTAAATGAAGTGAATGATTAAATGTCTACAGTGAGTACAAAACCAAAGGTCTTCTCCTGTGGTACAAAATCAATGAAGACAATCCAACTTTCTCATTTGTTTGTAGCCTTGTTCAAAGCCTTTGGGCTCTTTCCAGGATTCCCACTTAGAAAAGACAAATAACAAAAAGTAAACAGGCAAATAAAATACATAAAGAAATAAAAGTAAACAAACAAATATCTACTGGGTAGATCATGAATTGTTAGCTTTGGTAAAGTAACTCTCTCCGAAAACAATCTCTACTTTTCACATATACTTTAAAAAATGGAGTCTAAAGATTTCTGGTTATTGTAATATCAGTAACAAGAATATTTCTTCTTTCTGTCTCAATGTATTCCAAAGACTCTGTCACTATAAGATAGTAAAACATATTTAAAGAATTAATGAATTAATTAATGTTCTGAATCAAGGAATGATGAATGAATTATGGCTGTATATTCTTATGATGATGCAAAATATAAATGCATTAGGTCAAAGAAAGCATCACACCAAGCAAAGTTAAATAGGCAAGGAAGTTTTTTTTTAACTTTTATTTTAGATTCAGGGGTACATGTGCAGGTTTGTTATATAGGTAAAACTGTGTTGTGGGGTTTGTTGTACAGATTATTTCATCACCAAGGTACTGAGTAACCAATAGTTATTTTTTTCTGATCCTCTCCCTCCTTCTATTACAGTAGATAGCTAGTCAGGCATGAGCAGGGCAGGGGAGGGCTCCACCAACACCCCACCAGGAATGTCAGGAGACTGTCAGGTGATGGTCAGGTGATTGCTAACTGTCTCTCTAAAATAATAATTGACTTCAGCCAGCACCAGGGAAAAGCAGCCTCCTAATAGACAGAAAAACCTGAAACTGGTAATCAGCAGCTTCCTCATAAGATCTCAGGAGCTGGGTGAGTGGGCTTAAGCATGTGCATTAAGAGAGAAAATGGTGGCATTTAACTTTTACCTTCCAGGGATATTGACTGGCAATGGAAGGATGCCTCAAGTGAGCACTCATACAACTCCAGTAAACACACTGCACATGCTCACTTCCCATGTGCTAGCAGGCCATTGCACTTGCAGACAGCCCACCACAAGGGAAGAATCAGGGGAGAAGGGATGCAAGATCCCAGAAGTATGCCAACATATAAAACCACAAGTCAAAAGGTCAAACTGCATACTTGATCTCTGAAGTCACCCTCTTGGCCTTCTTCCAAGTGTAATTTACTTCCTTTCATTCCTGTTCTAAAGCTTTTTAATACACTTTCACTCCTGTTCTAAAACTTACTTCAGTCTCTCCTTCTGCCTTATGCCCCTCCGTTGAATTCTTTCTTCTGAGGAGGCAGGAATTGAGGTTTGCTGCTTGTAACACTCCCATCCTCCACCCTCAGGAAAATAACCCAGTGTGTGTTATTTTCATCTTTCTATCCACGTGTTCACATCACTTAGCTTCCACTTGTAAGTAAGAATATGCAGTATTTAGTTTTCTATTCTTGTGTTAGTTTGCTTGGGAAAATGGCCTTCAGCTCTCTCCATGTTCCTGCAAAGGACATGATCTCGTTCGTTTTTAATTGCTGCATACTGTTCCATGACGTATACGTACCACATTTTCTTTATCCAGTCTACCATGGTTGGGCATTTGGGTTGATTCCATGTCTTTGCTATTATGAATAGTTCTGTAATGAATATATGTATGCACGTGTCTTTATGGTAGAACACTTTACATTCCTTTAAGTATATACTCTGTAATGAGATTGCTGAGCTAAATGGTATTTCTGTTTTTAGCTTTCTGAGGAATTGCTATGCTGCCTTCCATGATGATTTAACTAATTTATGCCCCCACCAATAATGCGTAAGCATTCCATTTTCCTCTGCAACCTTGCCAGCATCTGTTATTTTTTTGACGTTTTAACATTAGCCATTCTCACTGGTATAAGATGATATCTCATTTTGGTTTTGATTTGCATTTCTCTAACAATCAGTGATATGGAACTATTTTTTCCATATGCTTGTTGATCACATATATTAACATGTAGTCTTCTTTATAAAGTGTCTGTTTGTGTCCTTTGTCCACTCCTTTCTTTCTTTCTTTTTTGTTTTTTGAGATGGAGTTTCACTTTCATTGTCCACTTCTTAATGGGGTTGTTTGCTTGATTTTGTAAATTTGTTTAAGTTATTTATAGATGCTGGATATTAGACCTTTGTTAGATGCAAAATTTGCAAATTTTTTTTTGGATTCTGTAGGTTGTTTATTCTTTTTTTTTTTTTTTCATAGCGAGGCTCTTAAATTTAATTTGATCTCACTTGATAATTTTTACTTTTGTTACAGTTGCTTTTGGTGTCTCATCATGAAATCTTTGCCAGTTTCTATGTCCAGAATGGTATTGCCTAGGTTGTCATCGAGGGTTTTTATAGTTTTGGGTTTTTCATTTAAATCTTTTATTCATCTTGAGTTGCATTTTTGCATGGTATAAGGAAGGGATCCATTTTCAATCATCTACATATAGTTAGTCATTTTTCCCAGCACTATTTATTAAATAGGGAATACTTTCTCCATTGATATTACGATAAAGAAAAAAGGCTAGAGCCCATTTTGAGCTCAACTGTGCTGAAACCAAAGACAAGAGGTGTTTCTTTTCGTTTCATTGATATTTCCTTTTCTTTTCTTTCTTCCTTTTTTTAAAGTACTGGGTTGCACTAGTGGAAAACTTAGAGGGAGGTTGATCCAGGGATATACTGAGCACTATAAATTATTCCCAAGTTTGCTCATGCTTTTCTCTGTGATTAAGCCTTTCATGTTTGCTAATTGGAGCCCACTGAAATTATGTTGCTACCCTAACAGAGACTGGGAGGTAGTGATCTTGTCTTCTTTGATGATGCCATTTCTAAGAGATCATTCCCAGGTCATTCAGAAAGATATCCCAAGGTCATAAAACTGGTAAGAGACATATAAAAATATTTACATATATCTCAAAGAGGCGGAGAAAGAATTTACAAGTTTTATAAAGTAAATACTTAAAGTAAAAGGAGGTCAGTGACCTGTAGTCAGGAAGAAGACTATCTGAACTTTAGTCAAGCTAAGGACAGAGTTTAAGACCCTCTTGATTACATGTAGTCTCTTAATAGAAATGAAATATTAGAGAAAATTCCTTCTTCCCATGTTTGCAGAACTGGTAACTATTTTCATTGAATGAGTATTCTTGGAATGTCTAATGAGAGAATGTTATTACATGCATGCAGCATGAATTAAAATATAACTATCAAATCAAAAGTCACTTATGTGTTATTTAATAGAATAGGAAGCTTAGTGCATGTCGTGTCTCTCTGTCTTTAATCAAATGGTATTAAACTCTAATCCCTCAAGCTTTGATTTATTTTATTCTGCTCCATTGCTCCTGTTGGATGATAACCACACGGGATTGTAGCTACTGCTGATTTTCCATGCTACAATGTCTTTTCTTAGATTTGAAGCCCAGGGCATCAGAGGTAAATGAAAATCAGGCCATTTTTGTCAAAACTCTTCATCGTTGTCACTATTGCATCTCATGCTTTGTCTCTTCATGTCCCAAGAATCTGGCAGTGATTTCTGTATAGCTTTTCTGCCTTTCTCTTTAACAAGACCTAACTTTCTGCACCTTCTTGGTCATAAGAATACATACTCAATTGCATAGCAGAATGGCAGAAAAACTGAAACTTCAATAGTCCCAAAATGGTTACACATTATTAAGGATGAAAGAGACAATACTTAAATAACAAAAATTCATTCTAGGATTATGGAAATTCATTTTATAAATGAGATTTCCATTTTAGTTTATTTACATTTTCTTTGTATATGTGAAATTAATTTAACCATCATATGATTTGGTTTTAAAACTACAATTAGCATACATTTATAACATCATTTTCAAATAAAATGAGAATACTTATTAGATCTATGAGACAACATTGTCAATGAGTAAAATTTATTGTTTTTAAAATAAAAGGGTTATAGCCTCAATTTAATATCTGTATAATAGGAATCACACTTTTTGGATGATTATATGTTGCTTCACAAAGGAGTAGAGAGAGAAAAGAAAGCATATTTAAAATTGACCTATAATAAAATTGTAAAAAGATTTAAAAATTTCACCTAAATTTTAACTGTTCACAGAAATATATTTAAAATATTAATATTAAGAATATAAAACTATCTTAGGCTATCTAACTTATTTTTAAATACATTTAAATGATTAGGCAAGTGCCACAGCATTTAGTATCTGATTATGGCTGCTTTATCAGAAGAAAAACAGCTTGCCTCTCAGATAAATGTATGTTCTCTCATCATTTTATGAAAGCAACTGCTTCTAGCTTTTAAAAAATTATCCTGTGTCGCCTGTCTCTTGCCGTTCTAAAAACAAGTAATTTTTTCCTTTCACAAAGTTACAAACATACACTCCTGACTGAATTGATTTGCAGAAATAAAGTTAAACCGGTTATTATATAGAAAGCTTTTAAGAACAGTTCTTTATGGATAAGAAAACCTAATTGGAGATATGCATTATCAACTTTACCATAAAATGGGAATTTTGATAGAGTAGTAAGTGCCAGAATGTGGCCATAAATTCTTGACATATATCCTTACTTTGGGTCAGAGAGAGTGCATGGCTCCAAACATAGCCAAAGAACATCTACCTGATAGAAATTCAAATTAGAGCTAGACTATTGCATTACATGTAAAATAAAATGATCAAATCACTTATAAATTGAAATTATTTAAGACCTTTCAGTTGCTGTGTAGAAAAATCAATTCAATTACATTCATTCACTTATTTTTTCAATCAACAAAAATAAAAATGAAGTAGTATTCATAGCAGACTTATGAAGACATCATCAAATTCAACTTGAGAGTTCTAAGTCTGAATTCTAGCTATAAATTGTGGATGGTGTTTTTGCGAGAATCGGATGACACAATGCATTGTCCACTGATATCTAGTGATATGTTTATTTCTGCTGTGAATAAGTTAAAGCTTTCATGTGAGTGAGTGACTTCAGGATGTAACTCTTTGGTATTTTTTTGTGTTTTCCAAGGTAGTTGAAATCTATTCTACCGTGCCTCATCCCCTGGCATTATGAAAAACTGTCACCATTTTCTACTGTATTTGGGGGCATAGAAATTATTCTACTCTCTCTACACGTTTCTATAGTCATGGGGAACCTCAATGAGACCAAAGCACTACTGTGCAGCCATTCTCACTGTGGGGCCTTGCCACCTTCCCAGGCTTTGCCTGAGAGAGGGGGAAAAGATTTCCTTTGTCCTTGGATTTCAATAACACCATCATCTACCATCACCTTCTTCCAAGCTCAAGTCAGGATGGGAAGAAGTTTGGAGAGAGCGGGTGTAACTTAGGGAACAGAACTTCTTTTCAGTAACCTACTGGCATTTATTCATTCCGTATTTCATTTTACTTATTTGCAACCTAGTACAGGACTTACTTTATTTATTTATATTTCTGGGTAATATTTTATAGACCATATGTTTT
Organism: Theropithecus gelada; assembly: GCF_003255815.1. Lineage (NCBI taxonomy): Eukaryota > Metazoa > Chordata > Mammalia > Primates > Cercopithecidae > Theropithecus > Theropithecus gelada. Next base: position 27,292,809 of record NC_037682.1, on the reverse strand, counting down.
TCTCTGAATTTTTATCTACTCAGAGCATCAAACTCAAAGCACTTTTGCTGCATTTTTGTTATAAAGAACTCTTCCCATCAGTCAATGGAGAGGATTTTGAAGCTTTTCCAATGAGTGGAAGGTCAGAAGTACCAGCGGAAAGTGAAAGGGCATACGTGTGTGTGTCTGTACATATGTGGGTAGGTCTGCACATATGAGTATGGATGAATGTGTGTATACATATTTGTAATCACATGTATAAAATGGTGGTAGATAACAGAGAGAACAATTAATGCCTTTCCAAATAGTATTCTTCTCCATTGAATGGATTCACACACTTGCCTGACTTAAAAGGTTCCTTCCTCTTTTGCTTGCCTGGTCCTGAAGTTCTCTAAGACCTAGTGCAGATAGGAAAAAAACAGGGAGCAGAATGTATACATAAGTTTATGTTCATGATTGTGTCGCACAGAACACTTCATTAATTCAAGATTTATTCCAATTGGGAGATAGTGATCTTGTTTTCTTTGATGATTCCAATTCTAACTGCTTACTCATGAATTGTTCCTGTGGTGGCAAGATAACCAAAGGTCAGGAAACACTGGGTAACCTAATTGCTGGGGCTTGCTGATTGATCTGATTATTACAAAGTGATTCTTAAAATAAGTATTTAAATTCTCATTAAAGACAACATGGGCAGGATTGACTGCTGCTATAAGGCATTACTGTAACCTAACATAATATCTTTGATTGTAATAAAATACATTGTTTACAACTTAACATAGATATTTTACCAACTAAGTGTATGCTTAGACACGGACAACCATAGTAATTTTTATAACTTAGAAATTTCAATTTTGCCAACCATTCCTCTTGAACCTTATCCTGCTTGGCTTTTTGGTATTTGAATAAATACATTTGTTATAGCAAGCAGTCTCTCTCTGATGCTAAGCAGAAACATAGGCAAATATATCAGAATAGGAAAACAGAGAAAGTAAAACTAAATTTTATTTTTAAAATAAGGTATAAAGAACTCTGGAATACAAATTGCGCCATCCTGAAGGAGTTTACCATGAGTTCTTTATGCCACCAATTAGGTAGCCAAATGTCAGTACAGCAACCACCATCCATCCCAACTCCATCCGCTTTGTCAGGTTACCTTACCCACATGCTTCACTAGCCACACCTACTTATTCATTGAGTTATCTCAAAGAGGAGATCTTTTTACACAAAGGAAATATTATAAAACCTAGGGCCTCATGGGTAGTGTTCAAAGAGTTTGAGGTGGCAAGATTTTGAATTAACATTCTCTTCGTTCATCTCCAATGACAAAATAAGCTAACACACTGGACATAAATTCTGAGTGATACTGGACACAATTATTGTTTTAAAACACCAAATAGACATTCGTAATTTTAAAGTTGAAAGGTATTTTTTTTTCTAAATTAGGCAATATATCTGTTCCCTTTTCTGACTACTGCTACTTACAGAACATGAAGATGCTGTTTTAATTTGGTCTTGAATCCCCAGCCTTCTCTCTTTTCATCTTCTGCTCATGTTACCATTTTTATACTGTATGATTGATTTCCTGAGGTTACATACACATTTTCATAAAAAAATTAGAAAAACAATAATCGAATCCAAAATTCTTTGTATCCTGGAACATGTACACAGCATATTTTCCAAAACCTTAGGGGCTTTATCATATTAGATTTTGGAAGACAATTTGTAAGATAGGAAACTAATTATAGGTGTACCTGTGTATTTCTTCTTCCATTTATATAAGACCCTGAAGGCCATTTTTAAGATGTAAGTATTTTGGAGCATAATGAAGAACAGATAGGGAATGGCATCTTTTTATCTGCATGAATATCTTTGTCATAAAGTTGCAGACTTTGGAAAGTCAAGGTTAAGCTAATTTAGTTAACAATAGTAAATGTAGCTTTCATTAAGTCTTTAATTTTCATTCATATTATCATTTCACAAGGGGAGCAAATAGTTCTGTGACAATTATGCAGGCAAAATGTATGTGTTGATGAGTGAGTTACTTATTAGAAGCCACTGAACATTTGTTTTATGAGGTAAACATTGCTATGAAGCTAATGTTTAAAAGAAATGGGCTTATAAGTGTCTTTTTAAAGCTTTGATGTAAACAATGTCTAATTTATCTCAACTCAGGGGTCTGATTTATCAGCACTGCTCTCATTAGCTTTTTTGTATTTTTATTTTAATAATTTATTTGGTACAGTTTTCCATAAGCATTTAGAGAACTCTAGCAAAGAAAATATCTCCAAAATGAAGTCACCCATGGGCTTTTGCAGAGTCACGAAACTAAGCAAAACTTTCAGATATTTGCTGTTAGAAAACTGGTCACTATTCTAGCTAGACTACAAAGCCATTTTGCTAAGTTGCTATTCACAACAGTGTTCTGACTCTGATAGATACCACAGTTCTCTTGTTCACATTCTTTGGTTCTATCCTCACCCTCACACAGACTGCTCCCAACTGAATTTCAGAATATTTCTGGGTGAAAAGAGGTTTTTCTTAGAAAAAATAATACATTAGGTATAATTCTATCATGTTGAAGGAAATGAGCTGAAAATAAGAAAATATTCGAGTACTTGCTATATTTGCTTTTATGAATTTTGTAAATAGTCAGCTGTAATTTTTATTTTTTTCTTTAGAAACAACTGGGGAATTACTCAAGTCCCGTATTTCTCTTCTAGAACATCTTTCTTTTGATGCACTGCATTTATTCAGTTTTCTATTTGTGAAGGTAAAATGCAAGAATGAAGAATAGTATAAACAATTTTTCAAAAACATGTTGGAAAAGAACTCTGTTATTAAATAATTACATATCATCAAAATATATGTATGATAATATATATAATTTTATTTATAACATATTCAGGATAAAGATATTTGCAGTTAAGGAATTCTGAATTAAATCTGTTAGATGACAGAGAGACTAAAATTTACAAATTATAATTATTGGATATTACTGGCCATTAACACATTAAAAAGACATAAAATGTGTTTAATGTTTTTGATAAAAATTACAAATACATAATTTTCAAAGTAAACTCTTACTCTAAAAATAATGTAATCTGGAATATTAAACTCTCCATATTTATTATAGGTTTGATCATAATTATAGTTTGTATAATATGTTGCAAAACATTTTATTCCCAGAAAGCATTTTTTTCTTTTCATATCCTATATACTATAGGACAAGGGGTAAGGTATATGTGCTAATTTATCCTCATTGTTATTTTCAAACTGTTGACACCCACCCTTCTCCCATTCCTCAAATGAGTAAATAATGATTTGCTTGAATTCTATGACATTAAATTATACAGTTAACTAGCTTCCCAACCATTGTCATTGTAACACCTGTTTCACTGTGTTTACTTCAATCACTACTTTTGTCATAATTCTTGTGAGGTTCTCTTTTTATATAATCCATCTACTTTCTACAATTTTCAGAAATGTTTTTTACCTCCAATAATCTAATTTTACTTTTGATCTAGTAACAACTCATACAACAGAATTCTTATAATCTTGTCCTTACCAACAACTGTATCAGTTCTACACTTTCCATTTTTATTATCTTTTTATTTGACTACTACCTATCTTTCAAGCTCACTTCTGTAAATACTGCAATCTACTCTTTTGACTCCACTCCCCTTCATCTTCCTACTATAATGGGTCTTCCCTTCTTATCCTCATTTTTGTCTTTGCCTAATTTAGAACTGAGTGTTCATCATCCTACTCTCTTCCCGAACTGTCTTGCTCTAACCTACACTCACACTGCCTAACCAGAAACCTGCTAAATCCATATGTATCTCCACACGCCTAACCAGAAACCTGTTAAATCCATATGTATCTCCACACGCATATCCAATCAACTGAAAATAGCCTGAGAAAACATGAGTAACTCCATGATTGTTATCTCTTTATTCAAGAACACAGACCTCAAGTTGTCTCTCAGTGCTAAGAACCAACTAGAGTTTGCTAGTTTACTCACTTTCCCATTCTACTAACAAGCTTTCTCATATCCTCCTTTTACTCGAAAATATTTCGTATATTTGGTTCTTATTCCCTCAAAAAACAAAAAAACTATTTGAAGACTATCTTCTTGCCTTCTCATTACCTAAGTATTAACAACTCACTATCATTTATATCTACATATTTTTTCTAGTTTTTCTACCTTACTTTTTTCTTGTTTAATTGTATTGACAAGATATACACAGGTACAATGACAATTAGAAATGGCGATGATGATTATCCTTGTCTTGTTTCTGATATTAAAAGAGTGTATCTAAAATGCTTCCTTTAAATTCCCTGTAGTCTTTGTGTACTCACTGTTTATTCAATTAAGACAAACATTTGAAGGTGACTTATATTCACACTCCAGCTGATTTAATCTTGTTTTTCTTCTCTGAAATTCAACAGGTCCACACTTGAATCAATCATAATTATTGGTTAATAACATACTTACTTCATTGGTCCACATTTGACTGACTTTTGTTTATTCATTAGTTAGTGAATTATTCTATTTGGATTTAGTGAGAAAATAAGAACCACTGCAAGTATGGAAATAAGGTTTGCACATAGAAACTACAGGTTACACAAATGTGTTTTGCGTTGGAGAAGAGAAAGTTTGGATTGCTGTGACCAAAAGATCAGAAACAACTTGCAATGATACTGATCTAAAGCATTAGAGAGGAGAAAAAAAAATAATCATGGGGAAATCTGAGAATCAACTACAAGCACAAAAGGATGTGATGGATAGATCTGCAAAGCTGGCAGTGTTTGTAGAAGTTTCTGTATCTTTGGAAGCTGCCATGGCAATCACCACTTCTGACCACACAACATATGACAGCTATAGACAGCTTAGAATAATAATGGCCTCTACTTCATGTCTGTCTCCAACGTTAGGCAAGTACCACTCACGAACAAACTGTAACCCAAATTCGTATAGGTAGTGAATACTGGGAAATATGAAGTGTGTTGATGCTTAGTTGAAGCAAATAATTTATTATAGACCATTCTTTCATCAATGTGGCATCTATACAAACTCCTTTTAATTATATTTAATTTCTGAATAAAAATACTAATAAAATAATGCTTCAGCTCAACTGAATGCAACCATCCTACATAAATTAAACACTTAACGACTTTCTTCCAGAAAGAGGAGATGCAAAGACCTTACAATCTTCAGATCACATTCGTTCTTGTTCTAGTGAAGTCACAATCTCTCTTTGATATCTGTAATTTAATTACTGAGTTAGAGAGATTTAACATCTAATAATGCATATTAGTCAGAAGGAGAGAAAACTAATTGGTTAGTATATACAAATAATATTAAAGCAAAGAGGAAAATGCATGCATAATATAGCAATTAATAATGTGGTAGCAGCTAGAAATTAGAACTTTCTTCTTCTAATATTCATTCTACCTCTATAATCTATAATAGTGGCCCACTGGTTAAGGCAACTCAGACTTTCTTTTAACAAAGTATCTACACTATTACATGTTTCTCTTGTACTGGGTTGCTGTAGTTTTCAGTTAATTGTAATCACTAGATATGGAATAGTGAGATTATTTCCAGAAAATCTCAGTCATTTTCCAGACATATTCTTTCCCAGTGTGTAGTAACAACCTAATTTAATATTATAGATAAGATCAGTCATCCCAGTCAGCACAGCAATTGTCTTCTTTGCACTGTTTCTCCTTCCAGTTAAATGGACCATTGGTGTCTCACTTGTTCAAAGTATTTCTTACTTAGATTATCAGAGGTAATAGGAGAAGCATACAATTTTGTTACTTTGTTTCCTGTACCTATGTATCATGGCTATTGCATAAAAATACTATGTATTAGTCACTGATTCAGAGGCATGTAGCAAAACATTATTGTAATCCACAATACATTGCCATTTAACTGGTGCCATAACAGTCTTCTGCAAAGGCACTGCATCATTCTATCAGGACAGTTGCCTTTGGGTTATGGGTCAAATAAAATATGTGAAATTTTTAAACATGAACAAATTACTGTTTTTTGAATTTCTATGAAATGAGTTTCCTGGCAATAAGCATTGGTATGTGGAATACCATGGAGGAAAAAAAAAAAAAAAAAAAAAAAAAAGATGTTCTGTAAGTCTCCAGAGGATAGGTTAGGCAGAAGTATTAGGATGTGTCTATTCCAGAAAGTATAACTAGATCTCATTCAGGTATCTGTATGGTCTTTTAGGTATCTATATAGTCTGTGGAGAAATAATGCTATTTCTGGGTCTCAGTGTTATTCTTTGCTGTTCACAAATTAGCACTGAAGGTTTGTAGTCAGATCAACGATGGTAAGTAACATGCTATGTAGCTTAGCTCATGATAACTTTCATACTTGCCACAATGAGTTCACTCATTAAAGATAAAGGGATCTGACTGGGCAAGGTGGCTCATGCCTGTAATCCCAGCACTTTGGGAGGCCAAGATGGGCAGGTCATGAGGTCAGGAGATCGAGATCTTCCTAGCCAACATGGTGAAATACCGTCTCTACTAAAAATACAAAAATTAGCTGGGCGTGGTGGCGCGCCTGTAATCCCAGCTACGAGGGAGGCTGAGACAGAAGAATCACTTGAACCCAGGAGGTGAAGGTTGCTGTGAGTGAAATCACGCCATAGCACTCTAGCCTGGTAACGCAGCAAGACTGCATCTCAAAAAAAAAAAAAAAAAAAAAAAAAAGATAAAGGCATCTAAGGAAAGTGGTCAAGTTGTCACTGACATCAACAGAGCCATCAGTCATTTTTTCCATGTAATTTTTGGCAATCTCTTGTACTAAGGCTATCTTTAGTGGATTTTTATACTAGATACAAATATTCTCACACTTTATGCCCATTTAGGGTTCACCCAAAATATTTATTCCACCAATCTCCTTGATCCTTTTCAACTTTGTTCTTTTCAAGTCATTAACCCGCAGACCAACCACTAAACACTCCTATGAATCACTGTAGGTAAGTGTCTCTGGTCATCTCCCCTTTTAGGCAAAATGACTACCAAGTATACCTCTCAGATTTTTGCCCACGGGAAAATGTTCCTTTCATTACTGTCTTCTACAGCTACTCTTGAAGGCTATAGCCATCCCAGCCATCCACTTTTGAAAGGTTCAAGTGTCATTTGTATATTTGTTAATTATTTTAAAATTGACAAAATTTTTATGTATTTAGAAATTGTGAGGCTTTGATATATGTATACATGGTGGAATGACTAAATCAACCTAATCAGCATATCCATCACCTCACAAAAACATTTAAAATCTATTATCTTAACAATTTTCAAGTATACAATATATTATTATTAACTATAGTCATCATGTTGTACAATAGATCTCCAAAACATATTACTTTTGTCTAACTGGAATTTTATAACCTCTAGCCACCATCTTCCCATTTCCTGGTTATTCTAGCCTCTGTTTAAGATTCTGTTCTCTGTTTCTACAGGTTGAACATTTTGATTCCATGTATAATTAAGATCATGTAGGATTTGACTTTCTGTTCTTCTGATTATTTTACTTAGCCTAGTGGCCTGCAGATTCATCCACATTTTCGCAAATGATAGGACTTCCTTATTGTCTGAGGCTGAATAATATTCCATTGTGCATATTTACCACATTTTCTTTATTTGTTTGTCCTCCATTGGGCATTTAGGTCGCTTCCATAGCTTGGCTGTTGTGAATAATACTGCAATTAATATAGGAGTACAAATGCATCTTCAACACTGAATATAGGAGTACAAATGTATCCTCAATACTGATTCTATTTTCTTTGGATATATACCCAGAAGTAAAATTGCTGGAGCATTTACTAGCTTTATTTTTAATTTAGTGAGTAATTCTCATACTGTTTTCCATAGTGGTCGTACTAATTTATATTCCCGCCAATAGCGTGCAGGGTTGCCTTTTCTTCACATTCTTGCCACTACTTATCTTTTGCCTTTTTCATAATAGCTATTCTAACAGGTGTAAGGTGATGTCTTGTGGTTTTAATGTGCATTTCCCTGATAATTAGTGATGTTGAGCTTTTTAAAGTATACCTGTCATGTCATGTCACCTGTAAAGACAATTTAACCCCTTTTTTTCCAGTTTAGATGTCTTTTATTTATTTTTCTTGTCTAATTTTCTGGCTAGGAATTTCAGTACTTTGCTGAATAGAAGTAGTGAGCATGGGCACTCTTGTCGTATTTCTAATCATAGTGAAAAAACTTTCAGCTTTTCACACTTGAGAATGATGTTAACTTTAGGTTTGTTATATACGGCCTTTATTATGTTGAAGTAAATTTTTATATAACTAATTTAATGAAAGTTTTCATCATGAAAGGACATTGAATGTTGTCAAATGCTTTTTCTGCATCTATTGCGATGACCATATGATGTTGATCTTTCATTCTTTTAATACAGTATATCACATATATAGACTTCTGTATGTTGAACAACCCTTGCATGCAAGGAATTATTTCTCACTTACTCTCACTTACTCATGGTGTATGGTTTTTTAAATACGTTGTTGAACTAAGTTTGTTAGTATTTTGTTGGGAATTTTGCATCCATGTTAAACGGGACATTGATCTTTAATTTTCTCCTCTTGTAGTGATATTGTCTGGCTTTGATATAGATATAGAGTAATGTTCTTTCAAAAATTTAAAGAGGAGTAAACACATCCAACTACTTATAGTAAGTAGTTTGGTTAGCAATAAGTAAGTATATAGTAAGTATAGAAGTAAACACTTTCAAACTCTTTAATTTTTTACTAGAATTTGAAAAGAATTGGGGTTTATTCTTTTCTAAATGCTCAGTAGAATTTTCCAATGAAGCCAACAGGTTCTGAGCTTTTTTCCAAAATATTTTTGATTATTGATTCAATCTACTTTGCCATTATTTATCTGTTCAGATCTATCATTTAATAAATTAATCTTGGTAAATTATAATTTTCTAGAAAAGTATCCATTTCTTCTAAATTATCTAATTTGTTGGGGTGTAATGGTTTGTAGTATTTTCTTCTGGTCCTTTGTATTACTGTGGTATCAGTGGTATGTCTCCTCTTTCATTTCTGATTTTATTTATTTGCTCTGTTTTGATTATCATAATTTAGCTAAAGGTTTGTGACTTTTGTTCATCTTTTTGAAAAACCAACCTAGTTTTATTGATCTCTTCTATTGTTACTTTTCTCTCTATTTTGCTTATTTCACCTGTAATCTTTATTATTTATTTCCTTTAGTTTATTATTTTTTTTCTAGTTCCTTGAGATGTAAAGTTAGGTTTTTAATTTGAGATCCTCATTCTGAATGTAGGCATTTCTCATTATAGATTAGATTTCCTCTTATAATTGCTTTTACTGTATCCCATAAGTTTTAGTATATTGGGGTTCTATTTATGTTTGTCTCAATATATTTTCTTTACTTCATTTTTGATTTCTTCTTTTACCTATTTGTTGTTTTGGAATGTGTTGTTTAATTTTCCCATATTTTTAATTTTCATATTTACTTTGTTATTAATTTTAGTTTCATATCATTGTGTTTAAAAAAGATCTTTGATATAATTTCAAACATCAGATTTGGTAAACCTCGTTTTGTGGCCTAATATATAATCTCTCCTGGAGAATGTTCTCTTTGTTCTTTAAAACAATGTGTATTCTACTGCTGTTGGAGGAAATATTCCGTATATGTCTGTTAGGTCCATTGGTCTCTAGTGCTGTTCAGGTCTGCTATTTTCTTATAAATCTTCTCTCTCGGTGACATATGCATTGCTGAAGATTAGGTATCTAAGTCCCCTACTACAATTGTATTGCTGTGTGTTTCTCCCTTCAGTTCTATCAATATTTGTTTTATATATGTAGGTGTTTCCATGTTGAATACATATACATAGGCAATTATAATCTTTTTTGTTTGTTTGTTTGTTTTGAGACAGTGTCTCACTCTGTCAACCAGGCTGGAGTGCAATGGTGCCATCTTGGCTCACTGCAACCTCTGCCTCCTGGGTTCAAGGGATTCTCCTGTCTCAGCCTCCCGAGTAGCTGGGATTACAGGTGCATGCTGCCACGCTGGGTTAATTTTTTGTATTTTAGTGGAGATGGGGTTTCACCGTGTTGTCCAGGCTGGTCTCGCTTAATGAACTGACTCTTTTATTATTATATAATTGCCCTTTTTGTCTTTTGTGATAGTTTTGTCTTTAAATTCTATTTGTCTTATAAAAGTATAGACAACCTTGCTTTTCTTGGTTATGTTTTGAATAGACTAGCTTCTTCCATCCTTCACTTTCAGCATATGTATGTCTTAAAATCTAAAGTGAGTATCTTTTAGGAAGCATACAGTTGGATGATACTTTTTTTAATCCATTCAGTCGCCTTTTCTCTCTTGACTGGATAATTTAGTCCATTTATATTTCATGAATTATTGATAGATAATAACTTACTATTGACATTTTGTTAATTTCTTTCTGACAGGTTTGTAGTTCCTTCTTTCATTTCTCTCTTTCTTTCTGTATTTCTTTGTAAGTAGGTTTTTATTCTTTCTTTTTTTTTCTGAGACAGAGTCTCGCTCTGTCGCCCAGGCTGGAGTGCAGTGGCGCAATCTCGGCTGACTGCAAGCTCTGCCTCCCAGTTTCATGCCATTCTCCTGCCTCAGCCTCCCGAGTACCAGGTGCCTACTTTACCTGGTACTACCCGAGTACCAGGTGCCTACCTTAGCCATCATGTCTGTCTAATTTTAGTAGAGACAAGGTTTCACAGTGTTAGCCAGGATGGTCTCAATCTCCTGACCTAGTGATCCGCCCTGCTCGGCCTTCCAAACTGCTGGGATTACAGGCATGAACCACCGCACCCAGCAGAAAGTAATATTTTTATCTAGTGGTATACTTTAATTCCTTTCTTTTTATGTTTTGTGTATCCACTACTGATTTTATGTGTGTGTGTGTGTGTATGCTTATCATCAGGCTAAATAAAACATCTATTGTTATAACAGACTATTCTCAGCTGACAACAACTTAACTTTGCATACAAAACCTCTATATTTCAACTTTCTCTACATTCATGTTTTATGTAATGTATATCACTATTTACATATTTTATATATCATGTATCTTTTATCAAACATTTGTAGATATCAAATATTTGTAGTTATTTGTAATCCTTTGTCTTTTAACTTTTATGATAGAATTGAAAGCAATTTATGCTCCATCATTGCAACATTAGAGTACTCTGCTTCAAATATTTTATTAGGCTCTATTGGAATCTGTCAAATTATCAATTTCAACATCTTTATCTGCCATAGGCATTTTAAGTACCATGGGATTGTCTGAAACCTATGGCTGAAGTGACGGAGCAGCTTTCACAGCAGCCTCAATCAGTTGAAAAGCCCTTTATTGTTCTTAGTTCCTTTCACATAATTCAGTGAATAGTTGTAAGCAGCATGCAACAATGAAATATATGTTTCCTCCAAAACACAAAGAGGCCCTCTAGTACCTGTGTTTCTTTTCGTAGTGATAGTGGATGTCAGTTTTAACTGACAATTTATCCTCTAACTTGGAAAGATTACCTTACTGTGTTCTAAACTGTTAGACCCTTGGTATTTTACTGAAGTTTCAGGTAATTTAACTGTAAAATTTTTTTCTTCTCAAACTTGGTCATACATGTGTCACACCAATACCTAATCAGTATGATATCTCCATATAGAAGATCAACACTTTATCCTGTGGGATGAAAGATGAACAATATCCCCAACAGGCTAACTTGGAATGAAAGGCTGGAGAATTGATATAGCCCTGTGATAGGATGGTAAAGAAGTATTATGTGAAATACTTAATGGTTTTTCAGCCCTATGATAAGGTGATAAAAGAAAATTGAATTGGTATTCTTTAGTAACAGGTAGGAAACCAACAAACAAAAAATACACATCAGATCAATGGTTCTATACCAGATACCATATGAGGTCAACAGGAAAATTACTTCTGGAACAGCAGCTACAATGGAGCAATTATCTCATTAAGTTGACTTTAATCTACGCTTTCTCCAAGATTCACCTGTTTCTACCCAGGGCAATCAGTGGTGTTGAAGAGGGATGTACTAAAGATTACCTCTTTTCTAATCCTTAATTTTTAAGGAGCATTCCTTCAGGAATGTGGTATTGCTTTGAGCAGGTAGGGACAGTTTAAAGAACTTTCATTTGGCCCTTTCTACCATAATACCTGTTATTTCTAAGTCAGTAAGCCATGTGGAAATCGGTCAGTTGCTAAATATGTTGACTCCCAAAGTACATTCTGGAACTTGGAAAATACCCATAGAATGAAGGATGGTGTAACAGTGTTCTTCCTCAGGAGAATCCTGCCTCTCCTGCATTCATACTGCCCTGGATCTTGAAATGATTACACTGCAGAATACAGTGAGGGACCATGACCCTCTAATATAGGAATTTAAGTTCCCCAGACCTAATTTGTTTTGTTTTGTAAATCAAGTAAGACAATAATATGTTGCCCGTTTCTTTCATATTTAATTATGTTCCCTTATTCATAATCAAAGATTGCTGTTTGTCAAACTCTAACTGCCACTGCCCTTATGCTCATTATGCTCAATGTGACCATCTTTTCTCTGGTTGTTAGATGCCAATGTCTGGCCCCTGCCGTGCTGGGATCTCATCATTCCTATTGAGGGATGACGGCCAGAAGGTTGCTTTTGATGGCAGCATTTCCCACTGTGATTCCTGGACCATAGATTACAGACACAAAACAGTCTTTCAAGGATACTATTAATTTCTCATCAATACATTTCTAGAAGCCTATTTAAAGTAAGTATTCTCTAGGCCCTCTGTTGTACATAATGAGGAAGTATGTAAGCAGGGTATCCACAATAAACCTACTCTAGCATTTCTATTTCCCAAAACTTTGAAGTATTTTTTGTATGTAATACTAAGGAAGTTTTGACATCATTCAATATATTCTATTATTGTACCATGACTAAGAAAGATGTCCCGTTGGCAGAGGTTGCCCCACAATGGAAACCACCATGTTAGTGGATTCTGCCAAGTCTTTAGAAGTCACTAAATCTGTCTCCCCTACTGTCTTCCTGATCTTTCCCCAAAAAAGTCAGCGACCTCTACTTCTCAACTGTCTTTCAAATCTCATGGGATTTTTCTCATTGGCTAATTCTAAGCTGAGGTCATATAGGTAAGGGAGCATTTAAAAAATAATTATTTTAAGTTTATTCTTAGAACAAAGGTCTCTAGAGATTCCAACCAAGAATCTAGTTTATTTATAACAATCCTGTTTCTGGGAAGTCATGAACATTAATATTTTGTCTTCCTGGCTTGATGAAACTGCTAAAATTTCTACTTCATTTTCTATATGGTTTTAGCTTAACATGTTATTGTCTTTTCGGGGCAGCTGCAGATTATAGCCAATGTCTTAAGGGAACAGTTGACTATGTGTCAGGCTCAGTTATACACTACTTCCTTTTCTCTTAGATGTTGACCATTGATGTTCCAATTTTGTCTCTCTAGCCTGATTAGAACACCAATATTTCAGTAGGTTCCCCAGAAGTAGCTATTTTCTGAAACCAGATGCAGATACTCAACCTTTTGTCTAGTGTTCAGAATCAGAAAAGGCCTCTACAATATAGAATATAGTTCCAGGAGTAAGTTCATTTCTCCACGGTTATCTCTTTCTGAAATCTTGGTCTGTCTAACCGATTACTTCAGCAGCTTTCTGACGATTTTATACAGATTTTCACTATTTGTTTCTATATAGCTTTTCGAGATTAACTTTAAGGAGAGAGTATTTGTGTATTTTAAGTTTCTCCAGCAAAAAACCAAGCTTTGTATTTGTCATTGACTTTTGATCAATACTTTCAGCATATTTCCAACAAAGAGATTCTATATTCATAGCCCACCAGGACTACATGAAAGTACCTATTTTCCATCAATGTAATCAGCACTGGATATATTAAAATGGATTTTACTATTTGCCAAACAAAAGAATGAAAAATTGTCTTAAAGATGCTTTCATTTGTCTTTTCATAACTGCTAGTGAAGTTGAACATTTTCTAACATATTTTTCTTTTGCCTTTTACATTTCTGGTTTTTTTTTTTTTTAATGACAGTTTATGCTGTTTGACCAGATTTGCTGGGTTTTGTTTATAGGTTTGTTTCCTATGTTTTGGTTATTTATTTCTTTATGTTTTTTAAAATACCAATACACAAGAGCTCTCTTTATATTGCAAACATTAATTTTCTATATTCTTAGTTATTTTTATTGTAGATTTTCTATTGCTCTATCTTTGCATTTTAAATCTGTTAGTAGTGTCCGTCCATTCAGAAAATTTAATTTTTATATTTGTAAATCTTTCCATTTTTTCTAGTCATAACCTGGGTTTTTTTTGTCATTTCAATAAACAATAATATTTTGTTAATTGAAACTGCATTACATATTTTCAATTACTGTATACTGACTTCCAAATTAGAAAATCATTATGTATAGATATGATGAATATTTCATGAGTATTGTGTGAATCTTGAACAAAAGCAATGTCCATAGAGACAACAAATATTTTTGTTTTTATTTTGGTTTCTGGTTTAGAGAACTGAATTTATGCAAGGAAAATTTTCTGCTCCTACATAATAGGATCAATTGAAATCCATGTATGTAATTGCAAGGATGTATAAGATCAAAAGATATCATAAATGATGGATTTTCTTACATCAATTTATTGCACCATGGTCTCATGCAATAAAGTTAGCCAAGATAAAGATTTCACCAATTCTGGTCGTTTTAAAACTATTTTGTAGTCATTTGTAATCTTGGACCTGGAATCTGGAATTTGGCAGTTTCTGATTATCAGTTTCCCTCTAAATCATTGATAAAGAGGTACATTAAAAATAATGCTGCTCGGAGATAAATCTTAAGGAGTGTCTCTACACTGAGTCAGTATTTCAAGTGTAGATTTTGTATTTTGATTGCTTTTGTATTCTTTTAACTATGAAATTAAATGCGGTTCATTTAAGGCAGTACCAGTGTATATAAAGGTGGACTCTTCAGAGTATTAGTAGTTCAGATACAATTCAGGATAAAATATGTATTTTTACATTATTTATTTTAGAGAAACATCCTTTGAGTTTTGAATCGGAGTTGGCCATAGGCCATTAGCAGACATCATGCAAACAGAGGTATAGAAAGTGCTCGTACATTGAGTGGAGCTTTTTCTCTTTCTGCTTTTGAGAACTTCACATTAACAACGCAGACTATCTGGAAGAACAAGACACATGTGGCTAAGTTATTCCTCCACTTAGTTGTCATTAAGCCAATCACCAGACATTGTGTAAGGCTACTTTGAAACATCCAGTCCTAATCAAGCCTAGACCAGAAAAGAACCCCCAGCAACCAACAGGCTAGTGAACAATAACAAATGTTTCCTCTTTAAGTTACTAAATGTTGGAGTGCCTGGGTTTGCATCAAAACTGTTACAAGGTTCTTACCAGGGAAGTGACTACTATGATCCAGACACTAGGCAATGTGCAGATAGCACACGGAAATTAGTGCAAGAATCTTAGGTTTTGCCTTATTCAAGACATTTCCTGGGAAAGAAAAGAGCCGTTTGCTCTACATATAAGATTATTGCTTGTTTTTTAATGGCTGAACAGTATTTCATTGTGTATACATACCACATTTTCTTTATGGATTTATCTGTTGATGAACCAGGCTGATTATTGGTTATTGTGATCTTGGTTATTGTGAATAGTGTTGAAATTAACATGACAGTGCAAATATCTCTTTGACATACTGATTTTCTTTCCTTTGTATATGTACCCAGTAGTGGCATTGCTGGATCATATGATAATTCTATTTTTTAATTTTTTTAGAAACCTCTATTCTGTTTTCTATAGTGGGTACACTAATTTACATTTTCATCAACAGTGTGTAGAGTTCCCTTTTCTATACATTCTCGCCAACACTTATCTTTTATCTTTTTTTATAATAACCATTGCTACTGGAGTGAGGGACCTCACCTTGTAGATCTGACTTAAATTTTCTTCACGAGTAGTGATGTCGAATATTTTTATGAAGGAGGACATCATGTTAAGTTAAATAAGCCAGACACAGAAAGGCAAAAACCACTTGATAGTGGAATACTACTCTTATGTGGAATCTAAAAAAGTTGAATTCATAGAAGTAGAAAATAGAAAGGAGATTATGAAAGACTGGAGTGCTTAAGGGGAAGGACATGATGGGGAGATGGTGCTCAAAGGATGTATAATTACAGTTAGATTGGAGGAATAAATTTGAGAGATCTATTGTACAGCAAAGTGACTAAAATTAACAATGAGATAATGTATTCTTGAAAAATACAGAGTGGATGTTAAGCACTCTCAACACAAAAAATGATAATTATATGAGGTGATGGATTTCTTCATTAACTAGATTTAACAATTTCATGACATGTTTGAAGATATACTTCAAAACATGTTGTACATGGCAAGTATATACAATGTTTGTCAATTTAAAAAATTAAAATTAGAATAAGATTTTTGCTAGAATCTTCTATACCTTAGGTGAAGAAAAATAGGAGTTAATACTATTTCTCTACTGTAAAATTTAAAATAATGTATATATTAGGAACTTTAAAATTCAATACACTAGATGAAGTAAATTGTTAAGTGTATTAATATGTGTATAATCAATCAAAAATTGCTCTATAAGGTACATGAGAAATAGTCTATGTGAATTCAGCTCAGCAACATCTCTCTTAAGGCACTTAGAAAAATTGATCTTGAATTTTTTTGTTCAATGAGGAATTTGGTAAAACTGAGAATAAGCATACCTTTTGTAATTAAAAAAGAAAACAAGTATTTCTAGGTATTCCTTGTCAGTTTTCATCCATATTTATGCTAAATATTACAGTTTAAAAAGCAATTCCAAGGACTGTGTATCTTTGCTCTTACTTCACATAGTATATAAGTATAAGCTCCAAGTGATTTGTATCCAGAAATGCTTTGATTCTATTTTCTCCCTCACCCTCTACCTCTTCTTATTTTTCTTGTTCTATTCCTCTTCTTCTTCCTCTTTTCTTTAGCTTTATCTCATCTTACTTTTATTTCTCTTTTTTCTACTTATTGTCTTCATCTTCACCAATATTAAAGTAATATCCAATTTCATATATAATTTCATAAATATATATGAAATGTATGCATTATAAAAATATATATGAAATACATATATTCCTAAAATATGTGTGAAGTGTATGTACTTCATAAAAATATATGATGTATATATATTTGCAAATATATACTCATATATACACTCACATATATTTATAAGTATATATGAAGTATATATATTTATAAAATATATATGAAGTATATATATTCATAAAATATATATGAAGTACATATTTATAACCTATACATGAATTATATATTTATAACATATAGATTAAATGTATATATGTATTACACACACACACACACACATATTCCCCAAAGAGCATGTTGGACATGATTGATCAGGGGGATCTATATTGTCTATGCACTATTTTAGTCATTGTATATCACACAAATTAACTGGAAAAGTGAAACAGAAATAGCATTTTCACTAACTGTAGGGAAACAACTATACTGGAGAATAATTTTGACTGTACACTTCACTTCACATATTGTCATTTAATCCATGCCCACAAATATGTTCACTAAATATTCTCATCCATATTTTTCATTGAGAACATGTGAAGTTATTATCCATCATTGAGGTTAAATGAAGTCACATGTCTTACATAGGTAAGTAGTTGTATTGGTTAGGGATGTTTTTGAGCTTCAAATAGAAATATCTGAATGTCGTTGCCTTAAGTAATAAGGTATTAGCTCACATCTGTAAAGTCTGTAGGTAGGCAGTTTAGGATTGATGGAGCAGCTCAGTGATGCTGTCAAAGTCAAGCTGGAGACACCTTTACATAATGCCTTTCTCAGTAGTTAGTTATTTTATTCAGGGTTGTTGCCCCGATGACATGTTATAGCTGTTTCTATTATGAGGTCCTAATTCTAAGACAGGAAGCATTAGGATTTCTGGATAACAAGAGAGCAATATTATTAACTTTTTTTTATGATGGAGAAAACATTTCCTTGGTTCCCAATAGAAAAAAAACAATTCTTATATTTCATTGCTTAACATTAGGGAATGTGGCTACTCCTAGTTGGAAGTGAATCTGGAAAAGTAAAGCTTTGACTCTTTGCCTTAATCACAAAAAGCAGGCTTTGCAAGCACAAAATAATTGAGAGAAGAATTGTTGGATATGTAACTGCATTACCTGCCACAGTATTAGAACAAGAATTCCAAGTCGAGGTTTTCTAATGTTAGAGGCCATGTTATGTACATCAGCATAAATTTTTGATAATAGATTATTTGGCGCTATTTTAATAATGTCAACGTATTTCATTATTTTTAGAATCTAGGATATATATTATTCAACATCTATGAGTTTTCCATAATGACAATTATGTTTGAACTTTATAATTGCTTATTCAATGTATTCTTGATAGTTAAATACTAATTTATAATTAAATTCAACTACAAATTTGATTTAATTTTACTCCTTTCCAACTCTGTCAGCTTTTTTTTTCTTCCTGAAAATGTTTCCATTATTTGGAATCTACACAAATACATAAAGATCTTGATAGATGTCTTTTCCTTATAAAGGACTGCACTAGAATGATTTTGTGCAAACTCATGTCAGACAGGGCCATTCTTTTGCCCCGATCCTGCAAAGGGTTCCTGTGTTATTCAGGGTAAAAACACATCTTTGCAGGAGCTGACCAGATCCTCTCCAATGTCGGACCCTCTATTACTATCCCTATTTAATCTTCCTAAAGCTCTTTCTTCTACAGCAAAGATACATGAGTATCTTTGTTCACCCTGAACCATCCAGCTGTGTTGCTGCCTCAAGACACTACCTGAACAGCTCTCCTTCAATGTATCCACACTTCTTATCCTCTCATCTTCATATTTTTTTCTTACATGTTAACCTCCCCACCTTCTCTGACCATCTATAAAAAAATATAATCACCCAACAATTGACTCTCTAATCTCCTTTCCTGCTTTCCTTGCCTTCACTGCCATTAGCATTATCTAATATACCAACTATTTTAGTTATCTATTTTGTTCATATTCTTCCTCTTCCCACAAAATGCAATCACCAAAAGAGGAGATAGATCTGTCTTTTAAAGCTATTATTCTCAGCACCTGGAAGGCTTAAAATATAAATGCCTAATACAAAATTATCAGATATTTAATGAAATCAACAATGGCAGCAACAATTTCTATATAGACAGGTTTTCAAGAGCAAATTTGTTTTGAGTAACTTGAAAATTCAAATAATGTCAGTCACCAACGTAAGAAATGTGAACAGGAGTTGATGAAAATTATAAATAAACCCTCATAGGTATTCCAGTCTTCTTTGGTGATGAGAAAAGTAAGATTTTTTTTCTTCTTAGAAGTAAGGTGGATTGTGATGCACTATTTTTATTTGCAACGAAGACTTCTAGAATCATCATTATTCATGATTTAGATGAAAATTTACCAAAATATGGAGCAATTCACTGAATTGGTTCAAGCAAAACAGAATACAAACACATACATGCAAGTATTAATTTCCTGAATAAACAAAATTCTTCTATCTCTCTAAAGATAGCCTAGAACTTACAAGGATTTAAAGCTAGTAGACTTTCATATAATGTTCTACAGAAAAACCACTAATGTGAAAGTCCCTGAAATTACTCTAATTCCTGTCCTTTCTGGCTCTTGATTGCATAAGTTTCTTCCCTATATATATCATATTTCTTTCAAGGCATTTATCATTTTAGTTAATCAACATTGGTTTATATTGCCATCAAAAGAACCCTTACATATTCACAAGGGATACTGCAGACAATATTAAGATAACTCTTTTGTTTTCCAGTTTGCCATTAACTCTTGCAGTATAGCACAGACAATGCCTTACGCTAGGAAAACAGGCTGCAATTGACTGAAAGGAGGCGAAGTTCAGTACAAAGTAATACAAATAACAAGAAATCTCATGAATACATTTTTCATTAATCACAGAGTAACTACTTCAGTCTTAAATTTTTATATTTTTAGACATTAGTTTCTTAATACCTGTTTCTCACCTGAACCAAACTTCTGGTCTATGCTGAAAAATATACATTTGTTTTGCCAAGTGAAATTCTCCTTTAACCTTAAATGCCTCACTCAATATCTTGGCCTTTATTCAAACCTGGCTTTCCCATAGATATTATACATCCAGAGATGGCTGCTCATGTTTCCACATTTCACACAATCTAAATTTGGGAAGTAGGGTAGGTCTCCTCCTCATTTCTCCATCCTGCTGCAATAATAATAAAAATCCACATTCTTTGGATGATTTTACTATCTACTGTATCACTCCCATTTTGTTTATTGACTTCTGTGATCAACTCAATTATTAACTGAAGAGTTTGAACATGACATTTCATTTTACTCATCACAAGCTCGATGCAGACGCCACATAAATACTCTGATCTGCCAGTCCTGTGACCTCTTATTTTATAAATCTTATTTTTCATTTCACTTCTGTTGCCAACCACTATAACTTTATACTTTATCATGATGTGAAATGGTTTATTTTCCAAAGTCAAACTTAGAAATTCTGTTCTCTGGGCATAACCTTTTACTTCTCTTGATTACTTGCTTATATTGCCACCATTCTAATTCTACAGTTGAGTGAGCCCTACTTATCCATTGAATCCTCTACTTTTCTTTGCTCTCCAGTGCTATCTTTCCTAGATATGAATATTATCACAGAAAAACTCTCTTTTGACAATATTATCAACTACATTTGCTACTGGTTTTCCTTCATTGCCTATCAGGATGAAACTCTAGTCCCAAGGGTATCCATGTTTATTGACCTTGGTTACCGACTGTCTGTTCAGCATAGATAGAGACAATCACACAATTGAGCATGTTGGTTCTACCCTTAGTCCCATGACCACTAGCTTCATATAAGTGCTCAATACTACTTGGCTCATAATACCTTAGCCTAGCCATCTCACTCTCACATTATCCATAATTGCTATTTCAGGTTGTATTTTCAACCCTCTTCTAATCTTTAAGGCTGATACTTCTCTTTTTATACCTAGAAGATTTATTCATTTCATATTTAATTTATAAAATAGAAAACATCCCATGGGAACTTGTTTTAGTATATGTAATTACAAATACATTTCTATGTCTCATCTTTGCCAAATAAATATAATTCTATGACGAAAGTCTTTATATGTTAGGACTTACGTGTGTTTTATGTTGTAATTTTTAAATAAGATATTCTTAATCATAAAAAAACTATTGAAACTGTGAAAAAACATGGCAATGAATTACACGACAATTCAAAATGAAGTCCCACATAAATTTATACTAACAATTATAATAGGAGTATTAATTTATGTGTAATCTTTATAATAACCCTTTGTTTTTAACTTTGGTTAGGGGCTTGGAGCAATAGATTCTATTGTCACAAAATTTCCACTTGTTTATTTATGAATAATTAAATTATTCTTCCCTTAGCCACTCTTTGTTTTAAAGAAGTGCATTTAAAATGATGGTATATAAAGTGGCTTTATGATAAAAATTGAAGTGGCTTCTCCATTCCCCCTTCATGATCTTTTTCACCTTCACATTTCCTGTGATTATTCCTATCAACCACACTCTTCCATCACTGTCATTGACTAACCTTACGGCATGCTGCTTATGGATTAATTTACCAAGCCATCTGTCTGATTTCCATAGTCTAAGTATTTCTACATTGTATGCCCTGGCATTAAACTGCATTCATTCAGTCAGGAGCATTAGTTTAATCTGTGAAAGATGCAGCAATTTGTCTGAAAATTCCAGCTGGCATAATGCAAACATCAGCATCAGGCAGATGATTTTTGATCCACACAGAGGAGTGTAATTCTCTTTTTATTATACTTATTTATGATTTTCCTCTATGTTTTATTGCTTTATTACCACTGTCCTTTGTTTTTTCTTTTTTTTTTTTTTTTTTTTTTTTGATACTCACATAATGTGACAAAACCTTTTATCTAGTGAAATTATCAGCTATTCCCTCTGGACAGAAATTCAACATTTTGAGAGGCAATGAAGACATGGGGGGAAGATACCTGACTCAAATTCTCTTTTCTAATAGGTCTTTAATTTGAGGATTTTTATGCTAAACTCAAGAATTCGATTAATTTAGAGCTTTATAAGCATTACCATGAAGCACTGTCCTCAAGTGACCTCTCTTCCTCTTATTTTTCAAATTATTTTCAATATGACACCATTCATTCCACGGGCATGGGATTGAAATTCAAGGAAAATCGTTGCTAGGCCATTCACTATTCATTATCTACAGCAGGGTTTCTCAGCCTCAGAAATATGGACATTTGGAAGTGAACATCTTTTATCATGGTATCTCTGTCTTGTGCTTCACAGGATATGTAGAAGCATCTCTGACATGTATCCACTGAATGTCAGGAGCACCAGTGCCCCAGAGTGACAAGTCAAAATTCTGAGATTTTTGTCCTTTTTTTGCAGGAGAGAGAAAATCACCACTAGTTGAGAATAACTTACTCATACAGTTGAGATCTGGTTTAAATGATTGTCGAGGATAAAATTAAATGGGGAAGGAAGGAGTAGAGAGACATTGAAAAAACGCAGAGAGATTAAATGAGTACAGGTGAGTATTAAAATGTGAAAATACACTGAAGCTTATTGTTGCAATCAACTAGTCACAGATATTCTGTACATGTGATGCAAAGGTATATATTTCTGTGCGCTTCAAGATCCTATTTGAAAATTGGCTTTTAGTTCCTCTTCTTTTTCTCCCTGTCCATTTTTTTTCCACATCTGAGACCTGTTCTATTCTTTTTTTCTTTTCCTTTTTTTTTTTTGAGATGGTGTTTCGCTCTTGTTGCCCAGGCTGGAGTGCAGTGGCACGATCTTGGCTCACTGCAATCTCTGCCTCCCGGGTTCAAGTGATTCTCCTGTTTTAGCCTCCCGAATAGCTGGGATTACAGGCATGCGCCACCATGCCCAGCTAATTTTGTATTTTTAGCAGAGACGGGGTTTCTCCATGTTGGTAGGGCTGGTCTCAAACTCCTGACCTCAGGTGATCTGACCACTTCCGCCTCCCATAGTGGTGGTATTACAGGTGTGAGTCACCCTGCCCAGACCTGCTCTGTTCTTATGCCTACGTTGAGATAAATTGTTTCTGCCAAGCTCTTGAGTCCCAGGCTCCACCATGTATACTTGTGCTGCTAATTACAATTTCTCTTTTATCTTCTCTGAATGACTGTCTTTAGAATCTGCTTCCTGCTTCAGTCTATCTAACCTGGGGTCTCTGCCATTATATCCCTAAATGGCTGGATTTCTGTAACCTGGCCTGAGAGTTTTCCCTGAATGTCTGTTAAAAATTCCAAAAGCATTTAACCTGTTGATGATTTTATATAAAATTATTTTAAACTGCCGCAGCATTTCAAGAAATTAATAGACCCAAGTAAAGAATGTATTACCTTATGGATTTTGATTTTTAGGTAAATCTTTTTTGGAAAACCTAAAGGCGAATACCTTCACCCCTCCTTAGGACTGCCACATTTCTCTGAGTAGCCCTGATGCTAGGTTCCAATTTTTTACCAATTCAATCCATCAGATGGCATGTATTTATTCATGGATGCTCATGTCTTAAATATACAATATTGGAAAAAAGTCTTTTAGTGCTCTGAAACAAGTGTGTTTTTTTTTTTTTTTAAGTGTTTCAAAATGTCATTTCAGTTAAATTACAAGATCACTTTTCTCCTGTAATAATTCCTGCTTCTTGCTTCATTTATTTATGAAGTATTTCTTCAATCTCTCACTCATTGCAAATTTTTATTTAGAGCTGACTACATTTCAGACACTGAATACTGTAGTTAAATGGTGAACAAAATAGACATATTCTTTGCTGCTTTAAAACTTTAGTAGAGGATAGCAGTAAATATGTATTACAGTACAAGATGACAGGTAAATTAGTAAGAATATAAAGTGCCAGAAAAACATAGGTGAGAGACATAGTGAACAAAAGTTGGGACGAAAAAAGTACTTGTTTCTTTTCCCTCCCTTTGTTTATATCTTACTCCTTTCAAATCAGAATTGATGTCTAAACTTGGAAAGGACAGATGGAATGTAGACAAATAAATAAACCAAAGAATATCACTCTAACCCCAAGGCATAGCATACCCAAAAGCTTTAGAATTACTTAAAGCACAGTGCATTTTTTTAAAAATAAAAGTTCAATAAGGCTAGACCTTAAAGTGTAAAAAGGAAGTGAAAGGAGAGCATGAAAAATGAAAAAAAACCACATTATGGTGACATATTTTATGTAGGAGAACTTGGATTTTATCGTGAGGAGGATGGTGAACAATGTAACTGAAATGAGGGGTATTTTAGAAATATAACTCTAACTACTATTGAAAGTAGATTTTAGAGGCAGGAAAAACATTAAAAATATAGTTTTAACATTTCTCATTCTAAAGCAATTGCAATCATCTCCTTCCACAGAGTTCCCATTTTTACAAATTATGTTAACATACAGACCGAGGTAAACATTGTTTATTCTCTACCAACTATAGTCATGCTTTGGATGTTCTCTTTTTTACAAGTCCTAATTTTAATGGCACAATGTTAGCAGCAGTGTGAGGTCTTCTTTACACCTGCTATTTCCCCTAGGTGTAAGAAGCTCCACTGCAGATAACTTCGGGCCCATTTACTGCCTCACATGTGTTAGGAACGTAAGGAGCCAGCTATAAGTGAAACTGACTTCTGTGCGAGAGAGCACATTTTCCTGAGGTATAAGTCAAATTCTCAAATGCCAGTTTCAATAGAAATGAAGGCAGTATTGTCTTTTGTATTATTTCTTTAGGTTTTTGTCTCATTTATCTCTTACTTGTTCTAAAACTCAGATGGAGGAGAAGATTGCTTGCATGTCTCTTTAAACGTTCCTAAACATACTTTCTAAGAAAACAAAAATAGAATAATGTTGAAATTTAAGTATTCAAATATGCCACTTTCATTTACACACACTAAAAAGTATCAGAAAGGTCCTTTAAATTAATCACGTGACTGAAAGACTTCATTTATATTAACCATTCTCCCTAATCCCAGGTGACCTAACAGAAAAAAAAAATAATAAGTTATAAGACATTAGTTTTTATTTGTTTTGTAAAGGCAAATGAAATTTAATATGATAGAAAACAAAATATTCATGAATCATTCAAATATGCAGTTTTAGGGACTATGATTTTCTTCATCATTCCAGGTGAACTTTAATTTAATTTGTTCATGTTTAATGAAGAGTTCAACTTTTCCAAGACAGAACAAAGTCTGTGAAATGAACAAAGTCATTTTCACTATCCAGAGTAAAATGGCAGGACCCTCACATAAGTGCATTTAATCCTGAAAATGTAATTATGAGAACTTAATGAGAAGAAAATCCAGTTAATTGCTTTACTGTTTCTTCCCCACTCCCTCGTTGTCCTTGAGGAACCTTATTTCGATATTGATGACATTCAGTAGAAGACTAATTAGTACAATTTTAAGCTGTTATTAATTACTATTTTAAATTGTTTTTCTGTTTAGAATAAAAGATTAAAATCCTAAACCTCTTAGTATATGTGAATTGAAGCTTGATCCATACTATTTTACTGCATTACCTCTTTATAGCCTCATCTCACATGCTGTGTTTGAGACAGTTGTCTTTACTTTTATCCTTACAATGACGGTCTCTAGGCTGTGGTTACTTTTTCTGTCTAGTAATTGAGGTTGTATCATATGCCTCTTAAGTGTTTTTGATATAGCAAATAAGACTAGATAATGTAGGTGTGCTAAAATCAGAAAGCAAACTTTGAAACATTAAGATTCATAATAAAAATTCATTGTTACATTACATTTTTGCTCCTATATCTTTTCTCCTTGTTTTGATATAAATTCTCTACTTTTAGATTTTCATAACCTATAAACCCAGCAGAACTTTCCAGTCTGACTATTCATCATTTCCTTTCGAGATACAAGAAATATAACCTATGTAGAATGTTTGGATCTTTTTTCTCTGCCAGGAATATCTTTTTCCAGATCTTATGTACCAAACTTGTTTCCATTCATCTTTCAAGTCTGAAAATAAATGTCTGATCCTTTGTGAATTTTTCCTGGAGCTCCAGCTTTATACCTGGAGTTCTAGCTTCTATAAAGTTTTTCCACTGCAGTGTCTACATTGGTCTCTTTATAGAATTTTCACAATGCAATGCAATCATTATTTTGCACATTAGTCCTTTCTAGATGACAAACTTTGTAGGGTTAAGAGTGGTTTCCTATTTAATTTTGATTTTAAATAGCATAATATATAATATGCATATATATTTTTGGTTGAAATTAGCCTTAAGCTACTTTCAACCAAAAATTTGGTATCAGGGCTGAGCATGGCAGCTCACACCTGCAATACCAGCATTTGGGAGACTAAGGTAGGAAGATGGTTTGAGCCCAGGAGTTTGAGACTAGCCTGGACAACACAGGAGGACCGCATGTGTACTAAAAGAAAGAAAGAAAAAACACTAGTCAGGCATCGTGGTGCACGCTTTGTGATCCCAGCTACTTGGGAAGCTGAGGTGGGAAGGTCACTTAAGGCCAGGTGTTGAGGCTTCAGTGAGCTGTGATCATGCTACTGCTCTACAACCTCCAGCCTGTGTGACAGAACAAGACCCTGTCTCAAAAGAAAATAATAAAAATAATGATAACTTGCTATCAGGCATTGTATGTCTTGGGATGGATGAGTTACCATGTTCAGGGACATTTACATTTGAAGCTCTACATTGAAATTAGGAATTAAATAACTTATCTTCTCTTAAATAAATGTAAAATACCAATAGAAAGAATGAAAAGGTATTTGAGGTGACAGTAAACACTCAACAGGCTTAACTTAGTTGTCTATATTTATTTTCAATTATTGTCAGCTTAATTATTCTGAAATGAAGTAGCTTAGCTCTGTTTACTCAACTTCATGTTAACTTGAATTAATACTCATATATAAAGCACATTTTATCAGAAATTAATAAGGTCTATTATAACAAATATGATAATTATGTAATACAAAAGTAAATCCTAGACAAATTAAAGTAAAATAATAAATACAAAAAGTATTGGAATACAAGTGTAAACTATTTTCCCACAGAATCAGATCGTTGAGTTCTAGACTAACCTGGGCAACATAGCAAGACCCCCTCTCTAGAAAGTAATTTAAAAAAGAGCCAAACTTGGTGGCAAGTGCCTTTATTCCCAACTACGCTGGAGGGTGAGGCTGAGAAAAGAGAATCACTTCAACCCAGAAGTTCGAGGTGAGGTTAGAGTGAGCTATAACCACACCTCTTCACTCCAGTCTGGTTGACAGAACAAGACACTCTCTCTACCAAACAAACAAACAAACAAACAAACAAAAAAAACCGTACATTTTTGAATCATGTTGCAGAAGTCAGGTTAGCTGGGCACGGTGGCTCACGCCTGTAATCCCAGCTTTCAGGGAGGCAGAGGCAGGAGGATAGCTAGAGCCCAGGAGTTTGAGACCTGCCTGGGTAATATAGCGAGACCTGTTCTCCACAAAAAGGAAGAAAAAAAAAGACAAAAAGATAAATAAATAAGAAGTCAGTTTAGTTCTCATAGCTGGATATGCCATTCACCTTATCTTCTCTACTTAATATTAGCCCCTACACTAAAACATATTTTTCTGGAAATGTATTCTTTCTTTTTCTTACCTTTGAAAATGTTTTAGATATTTTTAAATATACCTATTTTAGTCTATTTTATAGGTCTTATTTTGTTAAATATTTTATACCACAAAACCTATTTCTATTATTATTATTATTTGAGACAGAATCTCACTCTGTTGCCCAGGCTGGAGTACAGTGTCGTGATCTCGGCTCACTGCAGTCTCCACCTCCCAGGTTCAAGAGATTTTCCTGCCTCAGCCTTCTGAGTAGCTGGGACTACAGGCGAGCGCTACCATGTCTGGCTGATTTACTACTATTACTGATCTACTACTATTTATAGTAGAGCCAGTGTTTCACCGTGTTGGCCAGGGTGGTCTGGAACTCCTGACCTCAGGTGATCATCCCCGCCTCTGTCTCTCAAAGTGCTAGAATTACAGGCATGAGTCACTGCCCTTGGCCTTATTTCCATTTTTTAATTTAAATGTAAACATAGAAATGAATTGATAAATATTATTAAATGCATACAAATTTGAGAAAAAATTACCTATTGTCTCATTGTCCAAATACAGGCACCTTTAAATATGTGGCATTTTTCCTATATGTTTGATTTTTTCCTTGTGAATTATATTTTTTCATCAACATAATCATAAGCAAATAATTTTTAAAATTTTTTGTCTTACATTTACTTTTATGTCATAAACGTATTTTATGTTGTAGTGTTAAAAATATTGTTCCTAATCATACGTATTTTATGTTGTAGTGTTAAAAAATTGTTCCTAATCATTGTTTTGTAACATTTGAAGATTATTTTAAATGTCAATATTAAACTACTAGTAACTTTTTAATTGGTCCTAGTGAGCAGGTCTCCCCTTTAAAATTAATACTTCATATTAGGATTTGTAAAAAATGTTGCTATCTAACACTTAATAACTATTCCCCAAATAAAATGTTATCATTAAACGCAATTCCTACAATGCCTGATTGTTTTTCTAGTCTTGTCACTAAAATAACTAAGTTTTATATGAATTAAGATTATAAGTAGAAATCAGCAGTTCGGAATCACTGTGCGTTGTATGCCATGTGCGATAAGATGGAAAGAGTCCATGCTCTTGAGATATACTGAGACACCAAAGTCCTTTTTATTACCTGCTGCTGTGCTGAGATCATAGGTCCTCAAGTGGAACTATTTAAATCCCAGTCCTAATTCTGCTCCTTACACGCAATGTAACTGAGAAGCGTCACTTAGCGTGTTGTAAAACTTGCAATTTTCTGAACAATCAAATGAACAGAAATAGTACTTCTTTCATAACTGTTGTAAGAATGAATGCAAAATGTCAAATAACTGTTAATTATTAGCAAGCCTTTACCTACACCACAATTATTTTTCTCGTTATTGTATAATTATTATTAGATTAACATTTTATATTCAGAAATTGAAGCCAAACATTAGGTTGGACCACTGGACAGAATCAATATTTTAGCTATTATTTTCTAGGATAAACAATCTTAGTTGAATATTTCCAGTGAAAAGTGTTTCACATGATTAAATATAAATATAAAAATATTTAAAATCTATAATTAATTACATAACTAATGCATATTAGTTTTGTTTAAATACATATCTTAGTATAAAACTAATCTATATAGGTTTTATATTTAAAATAAAGAAAATTAGCTGGATGCAGTGGCTCACACCTGTAAGCACAGAACTTTGGGAGGCCAAGGTGGGCAGATCACTTGAGCTTATAAGCTTGAGAGTAGCCTGGGAAACATGGCAAAAATCACGTCTCTACAAAAAATACAAAAATTAGCTGGGCATGGTGGAGGCAGAGGCTGCAGTGAGCCATGGTTGTGTCTGTCACTGCACTCCAGCCTGGGAGACAGTGAGACCCTGTGTCAAAACAAAAAAAAGAAAACAAAAAACCAAGAAAACAAACAAAGAAAATAAATATTTATAAATGAAATTAACATAACATGCATTTCTACCATTATTAATATTGTTTTCATTTTGCTTCAGTCTATTTTCTATGCATATGCATAAATGATTATTTTTATTTTATTAAATTGTGAATATATATATAGTGACTTCTTATAAACTTTCAGAAATTTTTTTTTTTTAACTTTTCAAAGATATTTTTATTTCTATGAGCTGGCTTAAATATAATCTAACCACCAATGTTAGAGTACTTTGATTGTTTTACACTTTTTATAATTTCAGGAGGGCATTCTTATATATGAATGTTTATGTATTTCAAATTTTTGCTTATGCTAAAGTAGAGAAAAATTGTGTTTAAAAAGACTTTCTGTTGGGGCTGGGGACTTATGTTGCTACTTTGCCCTTCAAAATATTATGTATTTTATACTCCCATTTCCACTATTATAAGAGGAGAATGCCTTTATTTTCATCTAACTTTTGATATCTTTAAAAAGGAGGAAAGATTTTGAATTTTCCAAATGAAAGGAACAGTTTAATACAATAGCCAATTAAAATGTACAAATCTATAAAATGGAAAAATATAGATGGGGCATTAACAAATATGGTAATTCAGCAATTTTACCAAATAGCAAATTATATGTGAAACAGTCATGCTCTCCATGGGGAAAGCTACAGGCAGAAGTTTTACAGAGTGAGTAAATTGACAAATGGCTCAAATTGTTCTCTGAATGCCAGGGAGGTACAGAACTTAGAAGTACTGGATACTACAGAGGATAAGGTTACGGTAAAGATCAGAAAACAGTGGTGTTACTTGGGAGTTTACATATAGAAAATGTGGCGCTATCTTCGTCCTGTTCAACTTTGCACACCAAATAGCTGGTAGTTATCCCTCAGACAAGTAAGAGAAGAGTTATCTCTAAAAGGACCAACCAGACCAGAGAAAGTACTTTGGTAAAAAGACTTTGCAGCGCCCCAATGAAACAGGGTTCTTAAATAGTGATGAAGCTATCTGTTGACACAATTCTGACTAGGTAACTTAGTTCTCAATTTTAAAATGTTAGTGAATAACTAAGAATGAGGACCCACATGGAAAGGTCCAGTACCAGTCAAGTTTATATCAAAAAACGAGGAATCAAGAAATGGGTAATAGAAGGTTTTTGTTTTGTTTTGTTTCATTTTTTTTTTTTTAAGTACTGGAATAGGAAAAAGAAATCACTGAGGTAATACACGTGGCAACTGCAAAAACAGCTACCAATTAGAAGAATGGAGTAAAAAGAGAAGAAAGATGTTGTGACGAGAATCCAGAATTTTGGAGGAAGTACTGTGTAAATGTCTAAGGTGGGCTGTTGCCCAGCTCATGTAAACTCAAGAGTTCAGAGAAGAGGTTGCATAGAAATGGGACTCAGATCTCCAAGGAAGAAGCACTATCTGGTGGCTGTTTGTTTCTAAGAAGCAGCAGAATAAGAATGGTTCTTAGAAGTGAAGAAAAGAAAAGAAAAAGGAAACCAGTACCAGCTGCTGTAGCCACTGTGATGAGATAGTGGCAGGGTGAGACTGAAAGGAAGAGCCAAGTCTGTCTTAGACTTCTAGTCTCCCTCTAATACCCCATGCTGATGGGGCAAAGGAAAAATCAGAGTCCAATCAGAGAAAAAAGAAGTTTCACAGCTGGGAGAAACCAGCCTAATAACTGTTAGAAGATCTAATATAACAGAAAGCAAATAGGAAGTCAATAGGAAAGTCAATAGGAAATGACTATAAGTCAATGACAATAAGTCAACAGGAAAAACAATAAGGAAACCAGAAGAAACTAAAACAAAGCAAGGAAAAAGTTTTAAAATTTTTATTTAGATCCACAGAGCAAAGAAAATACTATATATACATAAGCAAGAATATATTAAAAATAGTATATGTAATATTAGCATGTATAAACTAAACAGAAAACAAGACAAATATCTCAGAAGCTTCAACATCTTGTATTTATCCCCCAAATGCTGTAAATTATTATATGATTAACTCAAAAACTTTTCCAGGAAGAATAATGAAGCAAGAAAAAGGAAAAGGAGAGAAAGCAAACAAACTAAAATTGAGAGACTTACAGCATAAATTCAAGTCCACAGTTAAATTGAAAGAGTTTATGTAAGACGCAATGTATCACTTTGGGTGAATCAAATAAACAAGAGAAAATAACAGAATAATCCATCTCTCCTGGGTTTTTGAAAGATGACTCATTTCTTTCCCTCTTCTGTTTATAGGCCCCTCTACCTCCATTGTTATTTATGGTTTTATTTCTTTATATAAATCTTATTAATTTTTCTAACAGATGTCTCTTTATATTCTTTCACACTGGTTTATCTTATTTCAACAATTAATTTGTATATTTTTTATTCCCACTATTTTATATGATATAATGTAAATCATGTTCACTTTATTCTTAGGTATTTCTTCAAAACTTCTTATTTGTTATACACATTACCTTGCATTCAGAGTTTGGGAACACTTCTCCCACCATGTCACTGTTTTTCCCTTGATTTTTATTTATTTATTTATTTTTATTTATTTTTATTTTTATTTTTATTTTTTTTTATTTTTTTTTTGAGACGGAGTCTGGCTCTGTCGCCTAGGCTATAGTGCAGTGGCCGGATCTCAGCTCACTGCAAGCTCCGCCTCCCGGGTTTATGCCATTCTCCTGCCTCAGCCTCCCGAGTAGCTGGGACTACAGGCGCCCGCCACCTCGCCCGGCTAGTTTTTTGTATTTTTTTTTTTAGTAGAGATGGGGTTTCACTGTGTTAGCCAGGATGGTCTCGATCTCCTGACCTCGTGATCCGCCCATCTCGGCCTCCCAAAGTGCTGGGATTACAGGCTTGAGCCACCGCGCCCGGCCTTCCCTTTGATTTTTATCTTGGCTTGACTTCCGTCTTCATGTGACCTTGGAGAAAACCATTAACTCTCTAAGTTTCAAATTTCCCGTCTGCAGGATTAAAAAGCGGAACTGGATCTTTACTGTTCCTTTAACCTCTAACAGTCAGATGTCTTTTGCTAGTGGATCCTGTAGGTCACATTCTCTATGGAGTGCAAAAATATATCCTGAAAGTTAATACAACACAGAATCAGAAATACCTAGTGAAAGGAAAGTGAATTATTCATAAAGTTTTACTCTGCAGAGCAGATAGATATGTCACTCCCAAATGAATGATCCCTTGTGACAGATTATTATTAGCTTTAGCTCCTGTGGAAGGAGAGAAGTATATTCATTGTCTAAAACACATTTAACCAAACTAAGAAAAAAAAAAAACGATCTGGAAATGTATATGTATATACATAAATAACTTAAGAAAACATTTTTAGTAGATAATTTGATCATATTTAACAAAAGATGTTATTATTCGAGCTCACCAAAATCAAAATGTTAATCACTCCATTACATATCTATCTGTAATTTAAATTTTTGAACACCAAATAGTTTAGGTGGGGAATTATTTTACTGTCTTACACTGAAGCATATTTTCAATTAATATTATTACAAATGAATTAATTTTCTCTTTTACATTTGACAATAGATGAGTTTTCCACCATTAAATATGATTTTATTTTTCAACTAACTTACCATTGAAATATATCTCTAATTTTCTCTAAATTATTTGGAATTGAAAGATAGGAATGGAAGGGAGGGGAGAAGGAGTGGGAGGCAGAGACAAAGACAGAAAAGAAAGAAGAAAGGAGAGAAAGAGAAAGAGAGAAACATCTACATGAAGAGACCAGGATCTAAACCATTGATTGTTAGGAGTCTCAATGTTTAAAGACAGGAAAAAAAAAAAAAGTGTTTACTCTTTAAATACATTTCATCTTTAAAAATAATTTCATTGGTCTTTAAAATGCAAATATTTGCTGGCGTTTTAGATTGTCTTCATTGAACAGAAAGATAAAGGGTAACAGATATGTGAAGATGATGATCAAAGAAGAAAGCAGTTTGCCCATTGCGTTTCACATATAAATTGGTAGAGGAAAAGGCAGTATGGAATTGAAGAACAGGATTCAGGTCAAACTAGAGATCTCAGTCAAGCAAATTTTCTTGCTAAATAGGAAATGCTCCATTCTTTGTCTGTATTCTGCTTTACAGCTATCAAGTCTTTGCACTTTGCCCAATCCAAAACAAATATCTCATTAGTGCATAGGGAGATATCTCATCCCCCAATGTGTTCTGCTCTAACTGAAACTTTATTGCTTACAATTTATGAAAAATATTAAACAAATAGAAAAAAGCATGATTTTCTACTTGGTTATAAAAAGTGCTTAATGTGGAACTAAGAATTTTTCTCCAGAATCTGACACTACATCTTACAATGCAAAGTCACATTTGAAGTTGACTTAGTTATCTGTCTCATTAACAATTTAAAGCTATATTTCAAGGCCACTGTGAACACAGTGACTATTAGGTAAAATAAATAAAAATGCATTTGATTTTTCTATATGAGTTATTAAAATTTTCAGACTCAGTAATTTCAACAACTAATTTACTATGACATGAATGCAGAATATTGGTACTATTAAAAATATTTAGCTGGGTTTATTAGTCTGTTCTGATTCTGTTATGAAGAAATACCTGAGACTAGATAATTTATAAAGAAAAGAAATTCAATTGAGTCACAGTTCCACATGGTGGGGGAGGCCTCAGGAAATTTACAATAATGGTAGAAGAGGAAGCATACATGTTCTTCTTCACATGACAGCAGGAGAGAGAAATACAGAGCAAAGGGGAGAAGAGCCCCTCATAAAACTGCCAGATCTTGTGAGAACTCACTCATTATCAGGAGAAAAGTATGGGGGTTCTGCCCCCATGATCTAATCACTTCCCATGATATCCTTCCCACAATATATGGGGATTAAAATTTGGATTAAAATTCAAATGAGGCCGGGCGCGGTGGCTCAAACCTGTAATCCCAGCACTTTGGGAGGCCGAGGCGGGTGGATCACGAGGTCAGGAGATCGAGACCATCCTGGCTAACATGGTGAAACCCCGTCTCTACTAAAAATACAAAAAACTAGCCGGGCGTGGTGGCGGGCGCCTGTAGTCCCAGCTACTCGGAGGCTGAGGCAGGAGAATGGCGTAAAACCCGGGAGGCGGAGCTTGCAGTGAGCTGAGATCCGGCCACTGCACTCCAGCCTGGGTGACACAGAGAGACTCCGTCTCAAAAAAAAAAAAAAAAAAAAAAAAAATTCAAATGAGATTTGGGTGAGGACATAGCCAAATCATATCATTCTGGCCCTGGCCCCTCCCAAGTCTCATTTTTCTCACATTTCAAAACACAGTTGTGCCTTCCCAACAGTTCTGCAGTTTTAACTCATTTTAGCATTAACCCAAAAGTCCAAGTCGATAGTCTCATCTGAGACAAAGCAAGCCCCTCCTGCCTATAAGCCTGTAAAGTTAAAAGCAAGTTACGTATTTCCTAGATACAATGGGGGTACCATGAAATTGGGTAAATACAGCCATTCCACATGGGAGAAATTGGCTCAAAGGGACAGGCCCCAAGAGAGCCTGAAATCTAACAGGGCAGTCAAATCTTAAGCTCTGAAATGATCTCCTTTGACTCCATATCTCGCATACAGGTCATGCCGATGCAAGAGGTGGGTTCCCATGGCCTTGGGCACCTCTGCCCCTGTGGCTTTGCAGGGTGCAATTCTCCTCCTGGTTGTTTTCACAGTCTGGTGTTGAATGTCTGTGGCTTTTCCAGGCAAAAGGTGCAAGCTGTCAGTGCATCTGTCATTCTGGGGCCTTAAGAATGGTGGCCCTCTTCTCACAGCACCTCTAGGCAGTGTCCCAGTGGGGACTCTGTGATGGGGCTCCAACTCCACTTTACCCTTCCTCACTGCTCTAGCGGAAGTTCTCCACAAGGTCTCTGCCCCTGCAGCAAACTTTTGCCTGGACATACAGAAGTTTTCATACATCCTCTGAAATCCAGGCTGAGGTCTCAAACCTCAATTTTTGATTTGTGTGCACCAGTCAGCCCAACACCACATGCAAGTGGCCAAGGCTTGGGGCATACACCCTCTAAAGCAATGGCTCTGAGCTGTATGTTAGCCCCTTTTAGCCATGGCTGGGACACATGGTACCAAGTCCTAAGACTGCACAAAGCAGCAAGGCCCTGGGCCAAGCCCATGAAACACTTTTTCTCTTTTAGGCTTCAACCTGTGATGACGGGGGGGGGGGGGGGGGGGGGCTTCCATGAATACCTCTGACATGCCCAGGAGACATTTTCCTCATTGTGTTGGTGATTAACATTTGGCTCCTCATTACCTATGCAAATTTCTTCAGCTGGCTTGACTTTCTCCTCAGAAAACAGGTTTTTCCTTTCTATTGCAAATTTAAATTTTGAAAGCTTTTGTTCTCCATCACCTCTTAAACACTTTGCTGCTTAGAAATTTCTTCTGCCAGATACCCTAAATCCTTTCTCTGAAGTTCAATTTTCCACAAATCTCTAGGGCAGAGGCAAAATGCTATTAGTCACTTTGCTAAAGCATAGCAAGTGTCACTTTTGCTCCAGGTCTTATAAGCTCCTCATCTCCATCTCAGTCCAGTCTGCACTTCATTGTCCATATCACTGCCAGCATTTTGGTCAAAACCAAGAAGTATCTAGGAAGTTCTAAAATTTCCCACATCTTCCTGTCTTCTTCTGAGCCCTCCATACCATTCCAACCTCTGCCTGTTATCCAGTTCCAAAGTCATTTCCACAATTTTGGTTATCTTTACAGAAGCACCTGACTGCTGGTACCAATTTCCTGTATTAGTGTGTATTCACATTGCTATGAAGAAACACCTGAGACTAGGTAATTTATAAAGGAAAGAGGTTTAATTGACTCACAGTTCTGCATGGCTTGGGAGGCCTCAGAAAACTTACAATCATGGTGGAAGGAGAAGCAAACATATCCTTGTTCACATGACGGCAGGAGAAATAAGTGCAGAAACCATTAGATCTAGAGAAATTTCCCTCATTTTCATGAGAACAGCATTGCGAAACCATTCCCATGATCTAATCATCTCCCATGATGTCCCTTCTCTAACACAGTGGGATTACAATTTGTATTACAATTCAAGATGAGATTTCGGTGGAGACACAGAGCCAGACCATACCAATGGGTATGGTGGCTTATGTATTCCAGCACTTGGGAAGTCTAGTCAGGAAGTCTTTGAGCTTAGGTGTTTGAGGGCAGCCTGGGAAATAGGGCAAAACTTCATCTCTACAAAAAATATATATAAGTTAGCTGGGCTTTGTGGTGAGCACCTTTAGTCCCAAATTCTTGGGAGGCTGAGGCAAGAGGATTCCTTGAGCCCAGGAGGTTGAGGCTGTAGTGAGCTGTGATCATCCTGCCACTGCACTCCAATATATTTATATATATATAAATATATATGTTTATAATGCATAAATATATACACTATATATATACACACTATATATACATATATAGTCTATAAATATATGTAATCATTTATTTTTAACGAATCAGTTAACATTTATTTTTTATTAAGACTGTTGAGGACCATGACAATTATATAATAAGTATAAAAATAATCTTTTCAAAGGCTATATTCTAGTTGGAAAAAAAAATCTCCACATGTATTTAGAAGAAAATTTACGGTAAACTAAAGTCGATCAGACAAATTTTTCTGATAGCAAAAATTGTTCTATAAAGCAAAGGAAATGAAGTGGTTATGCCAGAGGAATGATTGTCAAACAAATATAGGGATACATTTGGTAGAGATGATAGAAAGGAGTGCTATGAAAGACTAGGAAATAAATGTTCCAATATATAAAGCAGATGTCCCGTTGAAATTTAGTGGGAAAATAATTTAAAGCTTTTCCACAATTCAGTATGGTTTCTATAACATATAAACACACACATACACTATATATATACAACAAGAGTAAGAATGTACTGAAAAGTACTTCCCTAGCCCTAACTGTGTGGACATAAAGCAATTGTATAGTAAGCCTCCATATGGTTGCATCTGATGAGAAAGATGCATTGTTAAATCAAGATGTTGCACTGGTGAGTTTTTGAAATCATATAATTAAAATATTATATTATAAAGAGTAATCCAGTAGACTAAGAAATGTACAGACCCTTGAACTGCATAAGTAATTGTGGTACCATACAAAATAACGCTGGAATAAGATGTATATATAATAAGATACAGCTTTATAAATATATAATCCCATATTTCTATGTTATCATTCATCTGAAGAAATATCATATATTGGTATTTAAGAAATCATTTAGAGAGAAATGTTTAATTTTAATTTCAAGTTCTACTTCTGTATTTTTTGTTGTTGTTAAGAAAGGAAGTGGGGACAAGTTGGAAGGATAACTGTGAGTATTAATAAGGAAAGTGATCTAAACCATGCAAATTTGACTAACATATGCT
Source organism: Theropithecus gelada (assembly GCF_003255815.1). NCBI lineage: Eukaryota > Metazoa > Chordata > Mammalia > Primates > Cercopithecidae > Theropithecus > Theropithecus gelada. The sequence goes on along the minus strand of NC_037682.1, from coordinate 27,254,653 downwards.
ACTGAATTGTTTGCCAAAATAATATCCATAGAGTTTAAGCACCATTTCTTACAGAATGGAATCAGAAGAGATCCCAGTTTAAATGAGATTTCAATGTAATAATGTACATACAATTCTCAGCATATAATCCCAAGTGGGTAGAAGTTTATATTTTATGTACTAACTTTTGCCTTACTAAATACAATAATCTTATTTCCTGTAAACCAACCCCAACAGTATAAGGTGGGGCTATGTGCATTCATAATGTATGCCTTAAATTATTATTTTTATGTAGAATTTAAGTGCCAAGAGCCTAATTTGCATTCTTGCTATCTGAATATCAACACACTGAATTTGGTGAATACATTAATTTTCTTCAAATGACGTAATTAGTCATAATCTGCACCTCTTTAAATAACTCTTTTGAATATAATGCACCTTTAAATCATTTGTCACATACAGAGTTGGAATTCAGGGATGCAGCAAAATTTATGAAATCACACCATATAAACAAGAGAATATATAATTTTTTGGGGGGGGGAATTTCATCAACTGAGGAAATCAAAGTAAAATTAAGTTATTTATACGTTTACCTCTGTTTTAATAAAGACTCCAAAGAAAGAACTACACTGGAATCCATGATTGTTTATATATTTTAGATGACACAAGTGATTATCAAAGGATGGGAACAATAAAGACAAATTGAATTAAGGGAAACAGATGGAGCAACTGGGTACAGATATGCTGACAGTTAATACTTTTCACAAGCATTAACAGAACTGCAGTTTCGTTTATAAATGTCACCTGAGGGAACAGATTTCAACAAGAAGTAAGAAAAGGTAGGGAGAAGACTTTTCCTTTCTGCTAACCTTTCATGTGGCAACAAGAAATGATACTCTAAGGGGTGGCTGATTTATAACTATGGTGAATAGCCGTGCTGCAGCTCATCCACAACTAAAGCATGCATATTCATAGTTTTGACAGTGACAAATGTTTTTGCAAAGGCTTTGGGAAGACACAAAGAATAGGTGATCTTCTCTATATCTATAAAGAATGGCTTCAGTAACACTTCATTTGATTACGGAAACCTGGATTTAGCAACCCAGTAAATGCAGAGCGGGGGCTGGGGAGATATCGAGACTTATTTATATGTATATTTTTCCAAAGGAATGTCATTTAGATTTGATTTAATTTTTCTGACATTTTCTTCATCAAATTATAATCAGTGGAAAATTTGGTTGTGTAAAAAGTTCATAATCATCAAGGTAAAATGAGGAAATGAGGCCTACCTTCATTCACAGGGAAAATAAACATGTTTTAGGTGGATAGTTAATTCAAAGCAGGTTGCATTACATTTTTTTAAATCTCTCACCACAGGGCATTTAAATGATACAGTGTTTTAATCTTCAAATGCACAGGATGGAAAGACAAACTGTCCTTTTTTCTCCAAATATGATGTTGAAATAAGGCAACATTGAGTGACTATGCTATGGGTAGGATATCAATAGAAAGTTATTTCTACTTTCTAAATAGAACTTAAGAAAAAGCACACTAAGAATCAGTTAAAAATTCACTTGTTGAGGAGTGGGTAATGACATGATTTTATTCTATGGAAGAGATCCACGCCAATATAGAAAGCACTTTTTAAAATTCTGCTCTTCTCCTGGTTACTTTTATACATACTCATAAGAAAATGTCATAGACAAAAAAAATTGTGATTTTTGTCCAATCTGTTCAACCCTGAAATTTCATGAGTGAGTGACAAATGGACTGCATTCAGAGATCTCTGCTTGTTGGAAAAGATAATCCATAGCTCACAGTGTTTCCAGATCAGATAGTATGACCTTATTGGTTCTGTAGTTAGGATCTAAGAGTATGAATTTGAAAGAGTCTGAATTAAGGCTCTGTCTTATCATGATATATCTATATTTAGGCATTTTAAGTAGAGATAATATTGGGAATGTGTACAAGTTTGAACACTAACAGTACACAAATGCCTTCTGTATTTCAGGTTCCTATTATGGAAGGTCGAATTGATCTACTACCTGAAATACAATTAGAGGTTTTAGTACTTCCCATATTAAGGCCAGAGTGTTACTTCAAATTATTTTCTTAAACACATGTGGTATCTCATAAATTCCACAGACAGGGAAAATAGAAAAGTTTTAGAAAGTGTAAGCTCAACTGTCATTGGTAATAAAATTATTTCCCCTGAAATTCCTGCTTATAAAGTTGTCTTGGAGAGAGAAAGAAAAATAACAGGGACTATAGCTCACTATATATGATTATTATTCCAATATTTATTGAGTTTCTAAAATGTACCAGACTTTATAGAAAATAGAGTAGGCTGCACAATCCTCAAAGGAGAGTAGTAGAAAATGCATAAGGCTTGAAAATAAGTTTTTATAAGGTAAGTGCATAGTCTAGTGAGAAAAAAGTGAGAAAAAAGAAAATTAAAATTTAATAATAATCATCTAAATTACCAAGCATATAGCTCTACCTGAGATATGTGTTGTTTAGCACAGGTAATTTGATTACTTAAGAGCATGACTTCAGCCATTCTGCTGTATTGCATATTTTCTACTGAATGCCTCAGGTATTCTAGCTCTTTACATACTTTGTGGAAATATGGGTATGTGGAAATATGGGTATGTGTTTGCCAGTTTCTATTCCCATAGGCTTGTGATAGCCTAGCCAAACAAACATAAAATGGATTTATTGATTGAAATCTCTCAAGGAATATATTAGGGAATATGGTTAACTTTATCTGAGGCAATCAAAGGGGCATATTACAGAAGATAAGAGCAGAAAGAAATCATTTTTGAAAAGGTGTTTACCAGTAAGAAAGGACTATGAAAACGGAAGGGCACATAACAGAGGCAAAGTGGGTTTCAACAGACACACATATTTCAATATTCTGGAGGAAAAACATGCTAAAAAGAGGAAATGAATCCTTATACAATTTCAGGGATATTATACACTAATGAATATATTCATTATTAGTCTATGATAGCCTAAATTGTTTCACTCCCAAAATACAATATACTTAGTAAGACGACGTAAACAAAAATTTTGTAGATGGACAGATATGTGAACAGATAAATGGAAGGATGAATGAAAGGATACGTGAATAATTTCATCAAAAAAAAAACTGAATGGAAGGTGAGTTTTATCAGCTATATGATAATCAGTCATTAAGAGTTTAAAGGGAGCAAATTAATGGACACCTATGCAACTTTGGGAACGTTCGCTCTGCTTGTCTGTGAGTTAGAAAAATAAAAGAATGGAAAGAAAATAAAACCTGAGCCGAGAATACCAAAATTAAAGTCATAGAAATAAATTCAGGTTAGAGAAGACAGATGTCTGAACATAAGGAGTGATATATGTAGGAAAAATAAATGTTTATAGAAACTTTAGGAAGTAGAATGCATTGGAATTGGGGACAAAATTAAACTGAAGAATGATGTAAAACAAGGAAAATTCTGACTAATCAATACCTGGCCTGAAAATAGAGAAGGAAATAGTGGTGCCATCTGCAAATGTTAAAATAAAAACAAGTGTGTTTGGGAAGGTAACAAAATATAAGCACTTTGTATTATCTCATTTAATCTTGGTAACAATCCTATGCCTCTTTCACACATGAGAAGTCAAGTGTTCCCAAAGTCCAAATCTAGGCAGTAATAGAAGAACGAGTTGAAGCCTGTTTGATCAAGTTCTAGATCAATGTTGTTTTCCTAATGTCACTTATAATGTATATAAAATAGTTAATGATTCTCCATTATAATTTAGATTAGATAATGCTGTTTATAACTTCATGTTTATTGTGAAAAAGTCTCATAAATGGCAAAAACTGTGTAAAATCTATGAGTGCAGTTTTGTAATCTATTATATAGTAAACATTCAGATAATAACAAACCAGATTTGCAATTTTGCTAATAACTTAGAAACCCACTGTCTGCTCCTTCCAAAGTATGTGTCTTAATTCCAAAGCAAGGTAACCCTGTCATAACTTTTGTAACGCTAGTATTTCTAAAATGACATTATTTAATAGTACCAGTTTTTGAGCACCATACATACAACTAACACCTGATTATTTTACTTAATGCTATATCTGTAGAAATCATACATGTTGTTCTGTGAAATCCCATGTTTTTGAACGTATTCCATAATATTCTACTGACTGATATTTAGATTACTATGAAGGCTTTGTACATTTCTCATGGCACAAATGTACAAAGTATCTCTAAGAGTGCATGCCCAGGAATGAGATCGCTGAGTAAGAAGATCTGTCCATATTTACTTTATTAGATGTTGCCTTAGTGGTTTCCATAGTGGTATACAAATTTACTCCTCAAAAAGCCATGGATAAAAATTTCTGTTGATCTATAATCTCACAGTGCTTATTTTACATTTTTGTTAAATGTATTTTTGCTAAACTATCAGAAACACAGCAGTATCTTATTGTGATTTTACTTTATATATACCTGGTTACTAATATGTTAGCACAGCTTTCCATATGTTTGTAGACCACCTGGATTTTCCATTTTGTGAAGAGCTTGTTGGAACGTTTTACTCTTTTATTTCCTATTGAGTTAGTTGTTTTTTCTTACTGATCCATAGAAGTTATGCATATTTTAATCAGCTAATTATATGTTTTGAAAATATTCTTTCTAAATTCATGACTTATCTTTTTAAATTTTTTACATAGCATTTAATGGAACAGAATTCGTTAACTTTAATATGATTAAATTTATCAGCCTTTCTCTTTTAAAATTGTTTCGCTTATAGTATCTTAAGGAGTTTCTTCTCAATTGAAGAACATGAAGATAGCCTTATATCAGTTTTCAGTTTTTAAGGTTCTCCATTGATATTTTGGTCTTGAATTGAAATGTAACTGTATGATATGAAAAATAATTCAATTTTCTGTCTGAACAGCCATTTTTTTTTCCCACAAGGAAAAGCAATTTTCCTAGCAATGCTTATTGAAAACTCAAAATTTTCATCCTGATCTGCAATTCTCTGTTCTTCACATATTGTTTTTATATTTGGATGGTCACTTTCTCTGTTTTACTGGGTATTCTTGTTTTGTTAGTCAAGTTGTTCTAATTTCCTTTGTTATTATTGGTTTTATAGACTTGTTCTACCAATTGCTGAAAAAGTATGTAAAAATCTACAATTATCTTTTTGTTTTTCTTAGTTTTTCCACTAGTTTCATTAATCTTTATTGTAAATATTCTGGGGCTATTTATAAGGCACATACAAATCTAAAATTATTATTGTACATACAGTTTATATATATGCACAATATTATTACTGTATTGTAGTTTAATCAAAAAAGTTGAAGTGACCTTAATTATATCTATAATTGTTTCTATGTGCAAGTCTATTTTATTTGGTGCTGTCATACTTACACCTATCAATTTTTAATTAAAATTTGCCAAGGTCAAAAGGTTTTTACCGTTTTTATGTAATTATATTTTTAATGAGTAAATTGTGAATAGTATCAAGTAAAATTTTATTTATTCTTTTTCTTTAAAAAAGTTATCTGGATATTTTTCTTAGATAAGGTTACTTTCCCATATCCAACATAATTACTTATTATATAACTATCATTTTATATCTATCATTTTATTTTGTGCTACTTCATTCACTCACTGTTTCTTTCATCTTCTTTCTGATCTTCACTTACAGATATTGATTATGTATGTTTTCTTATTTGAAACTCTCTCATTTAAAATTAACAGTTTTACAAAATAAAATTCCTAAGAAGAAGATGAAATATTTTTGCATTTATGGTGAACTACAATGCTTATTAAAATACAGACAAGAACATTAAAAGTTTTCATTGGGCATAAAACTTTGTCCATTGATTTTCTCTTCTTTCTGCATTGAATAGAGACATGTTCATGGCAATTAGGTAGTCATTTGAGACCATGAGCATACAGGCATAAGGATAAGAGTCATACTGTAAGAAAGCTTGAAAAAGTCTGTGTGTTTTATGTCATCATAGAGCCGCTGCATCAGACTTAAGACTACCTACTTACGAATGCTTACTATGCGGGAAAAGAAAACTCCCATTTGGCTCAGCAATAAAAAAAAAAAAATATGTAACTGATACTATTTTTAATTGATTTATCACTCAAAGCTTTTACATATTGATTTAATGATATTAAAATCATAATTATTTCATTTTATTTTCCAACATTCTTCTATCTTAATTTTTCTTTTCTAGATGATAAATTATGACAACACCATATGTGGAATCAAGAATTTATAATTAATTGATGTCACCACAAGCCTTGGATGAGCCCTAGTATCTGTGGCAGAGTGTGTCATTGTCTAAAGAATTCTAGCCCTTGACTCTTGATTTTTTTCCTACTAAGCCCTGTACTGTGGTTAGATTAAGAGTGCCACAGTGAAAACAGTCTTGGTCTTGTGACTTGACTTTGCCAATACGAAATGAGATAAAATGGCATATGCTATTTCTGAGAAGAGCCTTAAGAACCATCACATGCATCTGTTAGTGTTCTTTTTCTCTGCAGGACAAAAGGAATATCCTGCGTACTCCTTCAGCTAATGTCTTAGAATAAAGAGTCAAAGCCACACACTTGATAAACCTGCAAACTAAGTGAAAAATAAGTTCGTGTTGATGCAGGCCACGAAGATTAGGATGCCATTTGTTGCCACTGCTGAACTTAGTTTTTAGCAGACTGATACAGCTTCTAAATGCTACTCTATACAAAAATAATAATAATGCCTGGTTTTCTACTTCCCAGATCTGTGATTAGGACTTAATAAAATAATTTAAGCACCAATGCATTATAAGCTCTAAAATACTATAAAATGGCAGGCAATCTCTTTATTGGTATATCTTATTTTATATTTTAATCGTAGGACATCATCATGCAATTTTCACAACTGATTTAGAGTTTAAAAAGTTATGCAAGCAGACATATTAGCCTTCCCTAACTTTTGAGTTACCACATCTCTGCTTACATTACCCATCTGTTAATGCATGTTGTCTACCATTTCCACTGAGCTCTTAATATATGGATTACAAATATTTTAAATTCCCATTCAGGTAATTCCAGCAGCTGTGTCATATTTGAATATATTTCTACACCTTGCTTTTCTTTTCAGAAAATGTCTTGCCTTGCCAGTTGGCATGCCTTATAATTTTTTTTTGGAAGCTGGACACATTGTATCAGGTAGTAGAAATTAAACTAAATAGGCCTTGAATGTGAGATTTATGCTAATCTGACTAGAACTTGAGCTGTATTCAAATGTTTATTGAAGCCATAGGTTCCAGAGGCTTCAAACTCCTTTAGCATTCTTGTTTGTGCTTCCACTCTTGACTTTGAGTTTTCTTACACGTTCCTCCAGAGAGAGTCTTGCAGGTCATTTAATTGTAATCCACTGTTGTTATACTGACGGCCTGTTGTGTCATGTTAAGGACAAACGTCAGGAAACATTCTATAATCTCATGCTTATATCTTTGTTTTTAGTGGACTTTCTCTTGGGATTGTCACTTTGAGACTATTTCGTCAGTGGTATAGCTATTTTTTCTCCCTCCACTGGTGAGACACAATGGCTACAGAGGGCTGGGGTAGAACCAATGCCCTTTCCTCAGCTGGAATAAAGCTCTGATAAAACCTTTTACCCTGGAGAGAAGGTCTTTGCTTATGGAGAAAGCTCTGAGAATATTTCACAAACATTAATCTTGCCTTCCCCTAACAGAGTTATAAAGGGATCAATCATATTCTGATCTTAATCTGGAAAACCTGATAATGTTCCTGGAGATAAAGCCCATGAAAGGGTGGGGACCTCCTAACACTGTGGCCCCAGAATTTTCTCTCTCTCAGGCTGGTTCACATTCAACCTCCAGCAATTAATTTAATTTTTTTTTTTTTTTTTTTTTTTTTTTTTTTTTTTTTTTTTTTTTGAGACGGAGTCTCGCGCTGTGTCACCCAGGCTGGAGTGCAGTGGCGCGATCTCGGCTCACTGCAAGCTCCGCCTCCCAGGTTCAGGCCATTCTCCTGCCTCAGCCTCCGAGTAGCTGGGACTACAGGCGCCCGCCACCACGCCCGGCTAGTTTTTTGTATTTTTAGTAGAGACGGGGTTTCACCATGTTAGCCAGGATGGTCTCGATCTCCTGACCTCGTGATCCGCCCGCCTCGGCCTCCCAAAGTGCTGGGATTACAGGCTTGAGCCACCGCGCCCGGCTAATTTAATTACTACATCAATATTTCTACCAGTTAATGGCTCCCTCAACTTCTGCTAAAGTTTTGCAGATCTTGACTCTAACTTTTTGAATGTATCTATCAAGATTTCATGGTGGGAGTTTTCCCTGCAACCTTAGTTCTCTAATGGGTCTGAGAAAAGTGATTGGTTTTCAGGGATTTTGTATTTGTTTTCATCTTATTTCTTGTATGGATGGGAAAGATGGCTTCTAAATACTTTTCATGTTGTAGCTAAAATTGGAAGTCTGTCTCTAACCTTTAGAAGTCATAAATTTTTCTCAGATGTTTTCAGGGGCCATTTAGAACCAACAAAAATGTTTATTGAATTGTAATTTTGGGGCCTAATTATTAATAATACACACACACACACACGGTTACATCTATGCTTAGAAATAAACCTTTCTATACCATGTACATATTATGGAACTATAAAACCAAGTTTAAACAAGCATAGCATCCAATTAGCAATCTTCATTATTCAGCTGGGGTTTATTCCATATACTCTGTGCTACTTCCTTTCTGATGAAGTAACTTATTAATAAAGGTAAGTTGAAGGTACTGTGGTTGTTTTCAGAAACGTACCTTCCCCTGACTCTTCTCTCTTTTTGCTTAGCCTACTATCAATTGAGTTCAGCAATAAAACATTGACTTAATTTGTCACTCCCTTCAGGACTACAACTTGTTCATGTCCTTGTTTCATTCCAATCTTACTGTCTCAGGAAAAATACTCTACCTTCTAGTAAATTAGTGAGAGTGAAATAAATATTCTGCTATTGATTTTTTTAAAAAGCAGAAAACTTTCACAAATCTCTGAAGCGTATGTGTAGGCCTTCTTATTTAATGTTGTCATTTTTATTGGAAATTAATATGGCTCTAACACTTGGTTTCATGTAATTTCATCACTTTGGACTGTCTTGATAATAATAGGTACTGAAACATGATACTTAAGATCTCAAATGATATAAAAGAGTGTGTATTTCTTTGGCAGAGTTCTGCTTACTATAGAAGTCACTATATGTACATATGTGTATATTTAAAGCTAAATAACTTAAAATTAAAATAAAGTTATTAATTCCCAGTCCTACTAGATACATCTCAAGTGTGTGTATATCTGCATACACACAAACACATGTATATGTATAATATTACAATAATATCAAATATTTCATGTATGAATGAAGCATAATATTTTATAGCCATAAGACAAAGTATTGTAAATAATATAGAAACTTCTAGCACTTTATACAGTACATTTCAACAAGGCCACAAACACACACACAAATACATGCACAAAGATAATATTCTGTGTAAGTACCTTGTTTCCGATTAATTTTCCTGGCTCAGTTTTTAAGAAATTGTGTTAGTCCATTTTCACATTGCTATAAAGATCTATCTGATACGGTTTCGGTTTGTGTTCCCACCCAAATCTCATCTCATATTGTAATCCCAACATGTCGAGGGAAGTACATAGTGGGAGGTGAGTGGATCATCGTGGTGCTTTCTCCCATGCTGTTCTCATGATAGCGAGGCAGTTCTCACCAGATCTGATGATTTTAAAAGTGGCAGTTTCCCCTGCATTGTCACTCTCTTCTGCTATCACGTAAAATGTGCCTTGCTTCCTCTTCGCCTTCCACCATGATTATAAGTTTCTTGAGGCCTCCCAAGCCATGTGAAATTAAACCTCTCTTCTTCATAAATTAGTCTCAGGGCAGTGTCCGTATAGCAGTGTCAGAATGGACTAATGCAGAGAATTGCTACCAGGAATGGGGCACTACTTTAAAGATAACCTGAAGATGTAGAAGCGACTTTGGAACTTGGTAACACACAGAGATTGGAACAGTTTGGAGGGCTCAGAAGAAGACAGGAAGATGTGGGAAAGTTTGTAACTTCCTACAGACTTGTTGAATGGTTGTGAACAAAATGTCGATAGTGATATGGAAGTTCAGGCTGAGGTGGTCTCAGACGGAGACGAGAAAATTATTGGGAACTGGAGCATAGGTCACTCTTGCTACGCTTTAGCAAAGAGATTGGCCGCATTTTGCCTCTGCCTTAGAGATCTTCGGAAATGTGAACTTGAGAGAGCTGATTTAGGGTTTCTGAAAGAAGAAATTTCTAAACAGCAAAGCATTCAAGATGTGTCCTGCTTTTTCCTGAAAGCATACAGTTATATGAGCTTACAAAGAGATGGTTTGAAATTGGAACTTATTTTTAAAGGGCAAGCAGAGTGTAAAAGTTTGGAAAATATGCAGTCTAACTACGCGGCAGAAAAGAAACACCCATTTTCTGGGGGAGGAATTAAAGCCAGATGCAGAAACTTGCATAAATAATGAAGAGCCAAATGTTAATGAACAAGGCAATGGAGAAAATGTCTCCAAGGCATTTTAGAGATCTTCAAGGCAGCTCCTCACATCACAGGCCCAGAAGCCTAGGGGAGAAAAATGGTTTTGTGGGCCAGGCCCAGAGCTCAGCTGCTCTGTGTAGCCTCAGGACTGGGTGCCCTGCATCCCAGCAGCTCCAGCTCTAGCCATGGCTAAAAGGGGCCAACATACAGCTCAGGTTGTTGCTTCAGAGGCTGCAAACCCTAAGCCTTGGCAACTTCCATATAGTGTTGGACCTGTAGGTGCACAGCAGATGAGTTGAGCTTTGGGAGCCCCCACTTAAATTTCAGAGGATGTATAAAAATGCCTAAATAAGCAGGCAGAAGTCTGCTGCAGAGGCAAAGCTCTCATGGAAAACCTCTGCTAAGATAATGCAGAGGGAAATGTGGGATTCGAGCCCTGACAGAGAGTCCCCACTAGGGCACTGCCTAGGAAACTGTGAGAAGAGCTCCTACAGACCCTAGAAAGGTAGATTCACTGACACTAGCACTGAGAAGCTGCAGGCACTCAATGCCAAACTCTGAAAGCAGCTGGGAGGGGGGCTGTACCCTGCAAAGCCACAGGAGTGGCCTAAGGCCATGTGAGCCCACCTCTTGCATCAGCGTGACCTAGATGGGAGAAATGGAGTGAAAGATTATTTTGGAGCTTTAAGATTTAATCTGAAGATTTAACCCTGGTTTCAGACTTGTGTGGCACTGTGGCCCCTTTGTTTTGGCCAATTTATCCCATTTGGGATGGGAACATTTACCCAATGCATGTATCCCCATTGTACCTTGGAAGTAACTAACATGCTTTTGATTTTACAGGCTCATAGGCAAAAGGGATTCGCCTTGTCTCAGTTGAGACTATGGACTTTGACTTTTGGATTAATGCTGGAATGAGTTAAGTCTTTGGGGGACTGTTGAAAGGGCATGATTGGTTTTGAAATGCGACAAGAACATGAGATTTGGGAGGCACCAGGACAGAATGATATGGTTTGGCTTTGTGTCCCAACCAAATCTCAAATTGTAATCCCCATGTGTCAAGGGAGGGTCCTGGTGGGAGGTGATTGGATCATGGGGGCTTTTCCCCCCATGCTGTTCTCGTGATAGTGAGAAAGTTCCCATGAGATCTGATGGTTTTAAAAGTGGCAGTTTTCTTTACACTCTCGCTCTCTCCGGCACCATGTAAGTAAGATGAGCCTTGATTCCCATTAATCTGCCATGATTATAAGTTTCCTGAGGCCTTCCCAGCCACACAGAATTGTAAGTCAATTAAACCTCTTCTTTATAAATTACCCAGTTTCAGGTAGTATCTTTATAGCAGTGTGAGAACAAACTAATATACTACCTGAGACTGGGTAGTTTATGAAGAAAAGAGGTTTAAACCATCAGATCTCATGAAAATTCACTCACTATCACGAGAACAGCATGGGGGAAACCTACCTTCGTGATCCATTCACTTCCCACCAGGTCCCTCCCTTAACATGTGGGGATTACAATTCAACATGAGATTTGGGTGGGGACATAGAGCAAAACCATATTAGAAATCTTGCTTAATATTTTAATAATTACACACATCTAATACTTTGCCTCTGGTTTCTGAGGCACATAGTCAGTTTAAGGTAAACTTCTTTGACACTCAGGCGTAATTAGAATTTTCTACTATCAATAATAAAATAAAATGCTATCTTTTCACTTTCCTGATTAAAATGGAGAGACTTAAAAGTGAATTTAAGATCATTATCAAGCTTCTCTTTCATAAAGTAAAAGAAAAATTTAGAATGACATTGAAATTATAACAACATCTTTACCAACAGTTAACTGGTGTGATATTTAGCTAAATACACAAGTTCAAACAGAACATGAATAGAGTAAAATTAACTCAAAAATATGAATAAAAGGGAAGAGTGTGCAAATCTTGTAATGATGTAATTTATTATTAAAATAATGTTAGATGAATTTAGCAAATACAATTTATTCAAACTTGTGAAAAAGTTAGTGAGGTTAACAGTAAATCTTTAGGCCAGGCATGGTGGTTCACACCTGTAATCCCAACACTTTGGGAGGCTAAAGCAGGTGGATGGCTTGTGCTCAGGAGTTTGAGACCAGCCTGGGTGATATGGTGAAACCCCATCTCTACTAAAAATACAAAAATTAGCCTGGTATGGTGGCACACACCTGGAGTCCCAGCTTCTTGGGAAGCCAAGGTGGGAGGAATCACTTGGACCTGAGAGGTCAAGGCTACAGTGAACTGAGACTGCACCACTGCACTCCAGCCTGGGTGAAATAACAAAACTCTGTCTCAAAAAAAGAAGACTGTGTCTTTAAAAACATTGCTTAAATCAAAACAATGATAAATGAATACAAAATGTCATAAGATGAAGTTTTTGTATGTATAGATAAGAACTAAACAATCATAAATGAAAATCAAGTAAATAAAATCAGGAAAAAATATATTATAAAGTAATATTAGCAGAACCAGAGCCTTAGAAAATCAAATTGAAAACAATAAAATAGATGGGAAATGAATAACAAGGGTAATTGAATTCAAGATAACAGGAAATAAAAGAAGACAATTATAATTGGACACACAATGTCAAGTGCTTGCTTCAAAAATGATATGACTTGGATTTGAGATGATGACAATGTAAACCATAATGACCAAAATGAAGTGAAAGATAATATAAAATGATGTTGTAGTATCATAAGTGAATCAAAATAATATGCACTAAGATCAAGACACAGAAATGAAATAAACTGGGCAATGGACCAGTGCAGGAGGCTGCACAAAAAAGGGTGGAATAGGTTTGAGGAAAATGAAGAAGGATGAGTCCATATTGAAATAACATAAATGGATCATATCTTCTTAGAATTGCATCTATATATGATATGGCATATCTAAATAATGACAAATATGATGCTAAAACTTTAAGTGCCTGATGCCAATAAAAGTAGAATAAACACTGTTTAAACCACAGTAAACAATTTTCTCAGTTACATTGTTAAATATAAAATGTTATTAACAAAACAGGAAAACAAAACATTCTAGTTAAAATTATCTGTGGTGACATACTCACAACTTCAAAGCCTCATATGACTTAAACATAGTAAATTGCATGGGGAAAATATGAGTCACTAATATATCTACATAAAGCAGTTTAGTAAAATAAGGAAAATTATGGTGAATCACAGAAAGTAATGTTTCAGTAGTATGAAGAAATATTGTGCAGTTATAATGTACATATTCTGTTAATCAAGCAAATATACATATGTTTGGTTGTTTATCTGGATTAGTTTTGAATTTACAATATTTTTAGTTTTTCTTTAGAGTGTAAGTCAAAATATTAAAAAAGAAATAAAGAGAACAAGGAAAGGAGTGAAAAAGAGAGGGATAAAATGAAAGGAAGAAAAGAAGAAAGAAAGGAATTAAGATAGTTTATTAATGTAAAATGTGTACATTGAGCTCTCCTGTGTGAATCTTTTAGAGCTCTGTTAAATGCAGCTCAACACATTTTCTACACTGTCAAATCTGTAAGAATATCCTATTATACTTTTAAATAACCTCCCCCAACAGAGATATCTTTTCTAGATTTTTCTGACCAATTTCTAGACCTTTCATTCTGCCACATTGTTGAGACTCTGTTTAGCCTCTATTCTAGAAAATAGTCCTTTATTCTAAGGGATGTCTTGGTTTTGGGCCACACTGATTTATATTCCTTAATGTTTTGTCTTTTTGGAGGGAGAATATCCTTTAGTACATTCTGTGTACATCTACATTAGAAATAATTTTTGACATTTTTAAGGCTTACTTTTGAAATATCAAATCCTCTCATAAATTATTTTTGCTCTCATGAACTAATCTCACATTAAGCTTGCATATTGAGTAATAAATGATTAGTCATTTTAAGAATTCTTTCATTTTGAATATGCTTTCAATCACAGGCTCTCTGGATTGATACAGCACTTAGAATTTTCATGGTAATATTCTTAACAGTTAAAAAAACAAACATTAGCTTTGGAAATGCTGTAATTATGTCTATAAGCTAATTGCTAAATAAGATGCAGGTACAATATTGATAATAACATGCATTACTATTTACTGAGTGATAAAATGTGATAGGCATAGACATTTTGTATTCTCTATATTACTTCCTTTGTATCACTCTATATTACTTCCTTTGTATCACTCCCTATTAAATAATTGCACCAAGTGATTCTAAGCAACTTGTTAAAGTGACTCACTGTCACCAAAAGCAACTTTAAATTTGGCTACATTGGGAGTGGAGTTGTGATGAGTGGAGGGTCCAGTTAACATCAGTGTAAAGGTAAAGTAAATATTGCTGCAGGGAGCCAAGAAATGTTGAATATCAAACCAACGGTCATCAGAGAAGGTTTAGGATAACTACAGGAATATGGCTCCAGCTTTAAGATAAAAAGCAAAATGAGGATCTTACACACAATGTCATTTAAAAACATAGATAAATTTAGTGAAACATTGGTTTTGAACAAACATGTGTCTGAATCTTGTGTAACTGAATAAATGACTTAATTTTTGTAAGGTCCAAACCTAGTTTCCCCAACTGAAAAATGAAGGTAACATACATCTGTTCCTAGCACGATGGAAATTCCCAGCACATGTTACTCGTTATTTGACTGATCTCTTATTCTTTATACCTTGATTTCCTGCAATTAAATGCTATAATTAGGACTTTAATCTATGATTCAGATTTCATTAAAGTGTTGCCTCTACGTTCAGAATACCAAATTTATACTATCCAAAGTACGAAAAAAGGATCCTAAGCAATCACAATTTTAAAGCCGTTTAAACCTTACTTAGTATTGTACAAGTTATTTAGATGGATATTAAGTTTTAATTTACTTTTATAATTCAAAATGTTTCTATGAATTATCTATGAAAATGAAAATGCTTCATTTATTAGTGAATATGTAAAAATTCCTTGCTCTTCCAAGTCATATGGTGAATATATATCTTTTTCACACACATACATATATATATCGATATATGTGCATATATTTATAAATAAATGTTTAATATATAAATGATATCAATAATAGAGAACATGGACTAGTTTTTACTTATATATTATTTATGAATAAGTGATTCCTAATTAAGCCTAATTAGGTTGTATAACTCCAGTAATAAAAGAAATAATCTACTAAGAAAGAAAATATGCTTTCTTAATTATTTGCAAATATTTTAGAAAAAAGAAATTATTCAAAAAGAAATTAACTATTCAAATAAATGGTTTTCAAATTTGCTATTAGGTAGATCCTTAACTTGCTTGGAATTACTTTATATCATGAGCAATACAGTATCTTTGCACTATGGGTTCTACACTTCAGCATTTTTGCTAAATTCTCAAGAGGTTTTTATTTTCCTAAAAAAATCTAAATGGTGAAAGTTAATTAATGCTAAAAATTTAGATATCTAGAAGCTCTTCCAAAGCCCACAAGCCTTAGAAGTACAAAATACAAAACCACGTGTTCTTAGGATATTTGTTTGATGTACCAGTACTTGGGCACAATGCAATAAGGCACAAGCATCTTCCACCTAGTTGTCACGTATTTTATAACATTGTGGTATATCATCATCCTACCCTCCTGCTATCATAATAACCCATGGTTGTCAGGCAAGGGTCAGCCTATGAAAGGCCCTGGTCTTCTATGGGGAGAACCCGATCCCGATGTTTAACGTGGGTTCTTTTCTATTTCCTAAGTGTCTCGGCTGGGTTGATAAATAAAGGGAAAGAGCACAAGAGAGAGATATTTAAAGCTGGGTGTCCGGGGGAGACATCACATGTCGGCAGGATCCCTGATGTTCTCTGAGCCTTAAAATCAGCAAGTTTTTATTAGCGATTTTCAAAAGGGGAGGGAGTGCACGATTAGGGTGTGGGTCACAGAGATCAAGTACTTCACAAGGTAATAAAATATCACAAAGCAAATGGAGGCAGGGCGAGATCACAGGACCACAGGATGAGGTGAAATTAAAATTGCTAATGAAGTTTCGGGCACGCATTGTCATTGATAACATCTTATCAGGAAACAGAGTTTGAGAGCAGACAACCTGTCTGACCAAAATTTATTAGGTGGGAATTTTCCTCCACTTAGTAAGCCTGGGAGCGCTACAGGAGACCGGGGCTTATTTCATCCCTTGGGATTCAACCATAAAAGACAGGACGCCTTAAAAAGGGGCCGTCTACAGGCCTACCTTCAGGGCGCATTCTCTTTCTCAGGGATGTTCCTTGCTGAGAAAAAGAATTCAGCAATATTTCTCGTATTTGTTTATGAAAGAGGAGAAATATAGCTCTGTTCCATCCAGATCACCAGTGGCCAGTTCAAAGTTACCTCTCTTGTTCCCTGAACATCGCTATTATCCTGCTTTTTTTTTTTTTTAAGATGCCAGATTTCATGTTCAAACACACATGCTCTACAAACAATGTGTGTAGTTGATACAATCACAGGGTCCTGAGGCAACTCTCATCCTCCTCAGTTTACAAAGAAGATGACGGGATTAAGAGATTAAAGACAGGCATAGGAAATCACAAGGATATTCATTGGGGAAGTGATAAGTGTCCATGAAATCTTCACAATTTATGTTCAGAGATTACAGTAAAGACAGGTGTAAGAAATTATAAAAGTATTAATTTGGGGAACTAATAAATGTCCATGAAATCTTCACAATTTATGTTCTTCTGCTGCGGCTTCAGTCGGTCCCTCCGTTGGGGGTCCCTGACTTCCCGCAACAGTCTTCCAAATCAGAGGTGTGTATTGGGGAAGATTATTGCTATTCTTTTCACTTTGAGCTTTTGCCATCTAGCAACATTCTGTGTGTGAGTTTTCTATTTTAGTATTCTTTAACGACCATTATCAAAATATCAGACAAATGTTTACAAGTTGTACAAATCTAAAAATGAAATTAGGATAATAGAAACATATGTGAAGACAACAAAATATATGCATGTTACCTCTGTGACGCTGTTTGTGGTGGTTTTAAAATATATTTTCAAATCCTCAACGTTCTTCTCTTTGAAGGTTGTTCTAATTCCTTTCCTCTTGCATATGGGAGTCTAATTCCTCTCCTCTTACCATTTTCAATGCCTAGCATCTAATGAATAGAATGATTCAAAAATGACACTTCATTATTTTCAGGGTTAAATAATAATAAGCCACTGTTGTTGTTGTATGCCATAAGCCTGGGGTGGTTTTTGTTTGTTTGTTTAATTCATTAGTAGATAATTCAATCACAGTTCAAAAGATACAAAATGCAGTCAGTGTAGTACATCTGCACTATGGGATCTAATATCCTGTGTCAAATGCTAAGTGAAATAGACCAGTCATAAAATATATATCTTGTGTAATTTCACTTATGTGAGGTTTCTAAAGTAGTCAAATTCATTGAAACCAACAGTAGAATGGGGGTTTCAAGGGATGGGGGGCGTGCAGGAAACAGGGAGTTGCTGCTTAATGGACGTAGAACTTCAGTTTTGTTAAATAAAAAAGTTATGGAGGTTGGTTGCACGACATGTAAATACATTAACACTGATGATGCAGGATTTTTTCTTGACCCTTTCATGGGACTCGTAACAGACGTGCAGGGGTGCAGGTGTTTACTCAGCCTACCCCTGTCTATTTCTCGCGGGAGGGATCATGAGAGCAAACAAGTACAGGAACTGGAGAAAGCTCTTTGGGCATTGGCAGGAAAAAACCCCATTTACTCTGCTCAGCACTCTCAACCCCTTGTGGGAGGCAGCACATAGGCAAGTGAGTATGAGATCCAGCCAGTCTCTTTTGGGCACTGGCAGGAGCGAACTCCATAGGGGCCCTGCAGCGTCCAGATAAGACTCCCTGTGATCCCCGAAGCCCCAGAGGGCATGTTACAATGCTCTTTCAGCTCTGCTGTCCACTGATGGCTTAAGTGTTAACAGCTCAGTGAGCCCTTTGCCTCGTGGGGGGACTGCCTTCTTCCAGTGAGGGCAAAGAGCCAGTGTGACAGCCTTTTATGGTACCCACATTCAGTGCATTTCAAACTCTTGTCCAGTGCCCAAGGGGAATGAGATCAGGCAGATGAATTGAAGGATGGTGAATATGGAGAACTTTAATGAATGAGGAAAACAGCTCTCAGCAGAGAGGGGAGCTAAAAAGGGGATGGGAAGGGCATTCCCTCTCCCCTGAAGTCAAGCTCCCTCTCTGCCTCTGTCTTCCAAAGTCAAGTTGCTTCTCCCTGACATCCAGACGCTTCTTCCTGACATCCAACTGCTTTTTCTCTCTGCTGGGGTCTTTATAGGCACAAGGTGGGCCATGGGTAGTTTAGGAAAAGGCAGCATTCAAGCAGAAAAACAAGGACAGAAGTTCTCACTTTGGGCCATGTGCTTCAGGCTTTTGGCTGGAAGGTAGGGTTTTGCCAGGGACCCAACCCTGTCTGCATAGAATAGCTCTGCCTTCTGCCTCTATCATTGTATCACTACTGAACTGTATATTTATACATGGTTAACAGGGTAAATTTTATGATATGTGTATATTACCACAATTAAGAATAATAATACTTTGTAAAGAGGTTTTTGATATTACTTAATCCAAAAGTATAATGGTATAGAATTAACAATAACTTGCCAGATTCTGATAGATTCAGCTATTATAATTTGGTATTTAAGTAAAATTAAAGAAAAATTTATATAGAGTCTTAGCATGTTAGAACTGGAAGAGACTCTAGAGATTAAACTCCCATTTTCTGTATTTAAGAAAAATAAAGTACAGATTAAGTTACAAAAACTTTAAATAGAGATAAAGACCAACCCCAAGATTGATTATGGTTTTCAGTAAGTATTAACAGGGAACACATCAATTGATATACCTAATAGGCAGCTTTTATCAATAAATGCAAACTAATGAATGTTATTTGGAAGAGCAAACAACCCCAAAGATATATTTTTCTGTCCTTTATGTCTGTGAGATTGTGAAACTGTTTATTTTGAATTATGTTGTGCTGTTGCCTTCCCCCATGTTACAAAAAAAGCAGCCAGACCATATTTCAGCAGAAAGACTGTGAAAGAAATGAAAAAATAAACCTTGATGAATTTGTTGACATGGATGTCTTCTTTCCCACTCTATTGGAATCATTCCACCTGCTGCTGACTCTAGTAAAATGAAACCTTCAATCCCAGGCTTTACTGAGACTCTTAACAAAATATTGCTACAAGATAAAAAAGAATGAAAATTACTACAAGAGTCTCAGACCATGTGGTTACAACCTGGATTTATCACTGTGGAAAACTCACACAGTTATTCCTTCCTGCATTTATTAGCAGATGTTTAAGTATGGGGATATACCATGGAAAACAATGAACAAAATTAATCACTCTTGTAACTCTTGGCATGTCAATTATCTCAGAGTTCCCTGACTCTGATAAGATGCTACCTTTCTTAATTAGATAAACAAGTTTCTCTTTTCCTTTTGCAACATATTAAATGAACTCTCTAAAAGCACTTCGGGAGATACATTTCAATGTGTCATTAACTTCTTTGCTTTGCCCAATTTCTAATAAAATATGTCCAATTCAGAAGTAATTTACTTTCAAATATGTCTCAACACACATAAACATAAGAGTCTTTGCCAAAATATTATTGGAAGTCCTCTTTGGATTAACAGCTGTTGAATTTAGAATGCTTTTTTAAAAAAATTATACTTTAAGTTCTAGGGTACATGTGCACAACGTGCAGGTTTGTTACATATGTATACGTGTGCCATGTTGGTGTGCTGCACCCATTAACTAGTCATTTACATTAGCTATATCTCCTAACGCTATCCCTCCCCGCTCCCCTGACTCCACAACAAGCCCCAGTGTGTGATGTTCCCTTTCCTGTGTCCAAGTGTTCTCTTTGTTCAATTCCCACATATAAGTGAGAACATGTGGTGTTTGGTTTTCTGTTCTTGTGACAGTTTGCTGAGAATGATGGTTTCCAGTTGCATCTATGTCCCTACAAAGGACATGAACTCATCCTTTTTTTATGGCTGCATAGTATTCCATGGTGTATATGTGCCACATTTTCTTAATCCAGACTGTCATTGATGGACATTTGGGTTGGTTCCAAGTCTTTGCTATCGTGAATAGTGCCACAATAAACGTATGTGTGCATGTGTCTTTATAGCAGCATGATTTATAATCCTTTGGGTATATACCCAGTAATGGGATGGCTGGGTCATATGGTATTTCTAGTTCTAGATCCTTGAGGAATCGCCACACTGTCTTCCCACAATGGTTGAACTAGTTTACAGTCCCACCAATACTGTAAAAGTCTTCCTATTTCTCCTACCAATCATTAAAAAGTCAGGAAACAACAGGTGCTGGAGAGGATGTAGAATGCTCTTTTACCTTCATGTGCCTGCAATTAGGGAATCTTTCAGCAGATAGATTTCCAAGTTCTATAGGTTGGGTAAGTCTCTTGGTGTAGATATTGATACATGAGGAGATAAGATAAACATTTAAAAATGCCTGTCTACTAGTTGTTTCAAAGTATGTATATAATATGATATATATTAACATAAATGTTGATCTTAATAAATATGTTGTGTAGAAAGTCACAATTACATGAATTCAAAGCATGTATTTATAATGGAATATTTCCCCATTATTTTGAAATGACTATAATTAAATGCTGTAATATTATTTGCCTAATATCAAGTAGTATTTCTCCTTTTTTTTTAAGGGCACTTTAGTGTCTTTAATGTTTATCAAGAGCATCTGGAATATGCATTCAAGAATGAGCTTCCCTGGTGTAAAGTGTGTGATTATAAATACATGATATTCACAAAAATTATTTGTAAATCAGAAGATAAAGTTCAGAGAAATGTAACATCTGACTTGTAATCAGAAAACTTGAATATAAATTCACCTCTGATGTTTATTTGTTACCTTTTCTTCATTAAGGATACAAACTTCTTGCAGCCTCAGTAACTCAGTTTATAAGATGTGGGTAACCATTCTACCTGGAATGCTTGTAATAAAGACAACGTCTGTAAATATTCACTTAACTCATAAAAACATGCCACAAAAATGTAAGTATCATTAATACAGAGCAAGTGCCAAGGATTTCCTTTCTTATTACATGGCTTTGTTGAGAGCATGGTAGACCTATATCTAATGGTTTTTCTTTTTAAAAGAGACCAGTACTTCTGCAAGCTGTTATTATAGTTTATCTTAACTGCACAGGAAAATACCATCCATGACGTGTCTGAAGTTACTGCTATTAGCTGCTGTAAAATAATAGAAAATCTAAAATGTTGTTAGGTATGGGACTGCATCAATCATCTTGTGTGTCTACTATCTCCTCATATGTCTGTTTTTCACTTTCTTACACTTTTGATATTTTTACACATTTGGTAGTAACTTTGCTGTCAGTAGTTGTCTCTAAACGGCAGTCTTTTCTAATGCAATAATTGTTCAAACTGTCATCTTTTTATTAACCATTAAATATTCAAACTTTAACAAAAACTCTGAAGATTTTTGTTATTTAGTATTTTAATGAAATAACTAATTATTTTTCCTATGCGACTTTGGTAATTATGAACATTTTGGGAAACACCTCTGATATAGTTTCAAGCCCTGACTTTGGTTTTGTTATATTAATTTATTCATTCAGTAAATATTTATGGGGATATTAATATACACCAGTGTTGTTATGGGCTCTCAAAACTGAGCAGTGAATTCAGCAAATTCTGTACAACTTCGAACATTTCTTTTAAGCTCCAAGATATGAATATGAATAATGTATAAAGATTACTGAAAAAAATTGAAAAAAGTAAGAATGTAGACAATATAGCACTCTTATATACATTTTTAAATTTAGAAAAAAACAAAAGAGTTCTGGACAACAAAATCCGGACAAAAGTATATGGACAACAAAGATACCAGAGATAAAGTCATTAAGGTAAAAGAACAGCTATTGGGCATTTTATCCATATAAATGTAGAATTGAAACAACGGGGAAATTATTGTTACAAGAGCCCCCACAAATAGCACCTACTAACTTTATTGACAGGAAATGGATGGTTTTGGAAAATGGAGTATGAAGAATATGTGTTAATTTCTTAAATAGTGGTAGTATCTAAATTGTAAGTATATAGTTTGAAATCCATGATGACAACCAAGTGCTTCAGAAAATTTCCAAGAATCTCAGATTTCATTCAAATTCATAAGATTGTCTTCATCTTTGGTTAAATTCACATCTATTCAAATTTAATATTTTATAAAATATATTATGTAGTATGATTCAAATTCTCTAAAATTATTTCAGTGGTATTAATACATATATACATGCATATATATGTTTTATTATATGTATGTTTTTATGTATGTATATGTCTATCAATCTATCTCATATGCCCATAGGTAGGTGACTCAGAGAATATTAGTTATTTTCATTTTCATGATTAGACTTTATCTAGAATGATTTAGTGGTTGCAGGTAATCTGAGAGCATATTTGAGGTTGATAATTATGAATTTATAGTAATGCTAGTTTTACTAGGCTATTCTTACATTGATATAAAGAAATACCTGAGACTGGGTAATTTATGAAGAAATGAGGTTTAATTGGCTCACAGTTCTGCAGGCTGCACAAGAGGCACAGCACCAACATCTGTTTCTTCAATGGCCTCAGGAAGCTTTCAATCATGGTAGAGGGCAAAGGAGGTGCAGGTACTTCACATGACGGGAGTGAGAGCAAGATAGAGAGTGGGAGGAGGAGAGAGGTGCCACATTTTCTAACAACCAGATCTTGCAAGCATTCACTCACTATCGTGAGGACAGGACCAAGCCTTGAGGGATCTGCCCCCATGATCAAAACACCTCCCACCATGCCCCACCTCTCACACTGGGGAATACATATCAACATAAAATTCAGAGGGGACTGTAATTTTGTTTCAGTAGACCCTGCTATCATAATATATACACAAAGCAAGAATATAGAATACTTGAATCTTGACTTGGAATTTTACTAGATGAACACAATAAGAAAAATATCAACATGATTTACAGAACTGGAAAAAACGTCAAAATAATAAGCTAGAAGATCTTAGCTGAAAAGTATGAAAGTAAAGAAAGATGAAAGATCTTGGAATATAAGAAAGCAGAGATTTCAACAGACTGAATTATGTAGACATAAGCAGTCAAATTAAGGTTGAAGAAATACAGTTTCTGGTCAAAAAGTTAGGTTGCTTACCATTGGTTACAGAAGTTTTCTTTTTTTTCTTTTTTTTTTTTAAAAAAAACAAACAAACAAACACAAGAATCAGGACAAATGAAAGCTATTTAATCTGTAGTGACAAGGAAAGCAATTGCCTGTGATGAGGGAATGAAGAACTAGAATACTGTTTGAGATGTCTGTATCAGATGATGGAGTCTTTGAGGATGATAAGAGGACTTGAAGTGGAAAGAAAATTAAAGTGGTAAAGTGCTAAATAAAATATCACTGTGAAGAATTTAGAGAAGGTATTATTTTCATCTCTAATTTGCAGAAATGCAACCTGAGATTCAAAGGAGTTATGTAACTTATGCTTGACGACTTAATCTAGCTTCTACTTTGTCCTCGTTTTCTTTTATGATCTTATATATCATAAAAGATTTCTGAATTTGGAATTTTAGTATTTTCTTATACTTGAATTGGTTATCTTGGAAAAAGTTTGTTATATAGTTAAAAAATTAATTTTACATGTGAACTCTAAGGGGCTGTCACTCAGACAGTGATTTATGGGACTGAATGAACTCTGTGAATAAATATAGTGTATTATCCTAACTTTGGCTCCTCATATCAACATAAGAATGAATTTAAAGTGAACTTCATAAAACAATGCATATTCAATATATTGACTAATTAATGAGGCCTACTTAATATTACAGTATAATCTCATGCATAACAACAGAAGTCTGAAAGATAAGCGCACAGAGCAAGAACATTGAATGCGTGTGTCTCCCTGAGAGTTGAAGTTGAGCATTGAAAATGTTTATGAATTGTACTACGAATGCATTACTATAACTTTTGAAGATGCAGGCACCCAAAACAACCTTCAGGCTTTAAAGAGCCATGCGTAGATGTCAAAATAATCTCAGATTGTAGTGGGTCAATTATACATTCATTGATCACTACAAATTCTGTAAGTGATTAATAGAGAAAGAGATAATGAGTTAAAGAAAGAGAGAATTAAGGTTTATCAAAAAACCATAAAAGCTAACATGTATTGAGCCTCTACAATGTGTAGGAAACAATTCTAACTACTTCGTCAATTATTATCTTGCTTAATCCTCAGTCATTATAAAATGTAGTTATTTTTCCACAGATAAGAAAACTGAAGCTTACAAAGTTAAAGAGCTTGCCCCAAATACATAGTAAGAGTCAGAATCAGACCATCAGACTCCATGTGTGCACTACTGTACAATGAGTTCTCCTAGGTACTAAATACTTCGCACCATATATAACATGACTCATCTTCTTCAACTCCCTACAAGCTAGATATTATGATCTTCATTTTACATATGAATTAATGGAGACTCACAAAACTAAAAACAGCTTGAATCAGAATTCAACACTGACAGCAGGTAGCATTTTTGACCCCTTTTATGATTAATAAAATTTGTCTTCATTCACAGAAATTAAGCATAGTGATAAATCAGAAAATTATTTTATCACATTCTTCTGGATTGCAATGCAATTTACATTACAAAAATACTATTGTCAGTTCTAATATAATCTCCAACAGTGTTCTGAATGCTATGTGCTTACACTTACCTTGACAGTGCACACTGAAGGTGTTGTTGGTAAATGGTCTGAAGGGATTACTTTATTATATGACATATAAAAGCCCAGAGTAATGAAAGGATGATGTAGACTATCACAGGAAGAATTTCACTCATCACATCCAGAATTATAAAAATACATCTGCTGAGTGAAGGAAAAACACCCTCGGTGTTTTAATTGTGTCTAGGTTTATGCAGTATAGGCTTTTAAAAGAAGGACAAGGTGAGAATAATTTAATTGCTATTCAGTAATTAACTGAATAACTGGCCTAGCACATTGCTCAGATTAACCAAAGGATTGGAGCAAACGTTAATAACAGACTTGGCTTTTGGAATTGATACAGCTTTTTTCCTTTGATTCTGGAATTTCAGCGGGGAGATTTCACCAAATAAAAGGGGGATATATTTTTCCTTTTCTTCTCCTTACAAGGATTCAACCAGGCATCCAAAACAGCAGAGTCAGGTTAATCCGCAGCTTCCTGGAGTGTTTAGAATGAAAGGTCAGAAGTACAATGTCTGAGCAGATTAGATTCTCCAAGGAAATAAATATCACTTTCAGAAACAGCTCCACAAATCTAAGCACAGTTGTTTATTTTTTAACATGTATTATCATCGCTCAACTTCATCAACACAACTGTTACGTCCCTAATTCATTTCCATGCCTCTTCTGTCAAACATGTTTGTTCTTTATTTTCCTTATTTTTTACTTTATTTTCTTTATTTTTAACAATAGAAACTGAAAAAACAATGTCCTTCATTGTAATCTGTGTAAAAAGAAACACCTACCTTTTAAATAACTTTTTATTGATTTTATTTAAATTAACACGCCACAGTCTCAGATGATAGTTTATAGAGGGTTTGGAGGCACAGTTTATACTTCTTTTAGAACTTCCAAGAGGGTAAGAAACATAAACTTGGCACTTACAAAAAAGAGTGGATTCTGCAGCTAAAGCATTTCCCAATTATGACGGCTATAGCCACATTTGTCTATGTAAAAGTAAACTATCTAACTCATCACATCTGGTCCCTATTTATCTTTAAGTCACATCTGCTGACTTTCCCAACAAAAACATACTGTTGTGCTATATTTTGTTCCTTGCAGTTGGCATAGCAGAGCTGATACAGATGAGGCAGACTCTGAAACCGTTGCTGTTTTTCTTCCCTCCCTCGTTCTCAGCAACATCCTCACACTAAGCCAAATGCAATTCTTTATCATGAGAGGCCAAGAAGGGAGAAGAATAAATGACACTTAAATTGTATTCTATGTGGAAGAATGATTTTTATAAAGAAATCCCAATGAATTAATGGATATGTCCAATCTCATCTAGGTGCATCCATTAATGTGTGCACTTTTGGCATATGAAATATACCTTAATAAAGCTAATTTTAAAGAAGAAATTACCATTATCTTTGAAATTTCTGAGAAAGTCACAATAACATATGTAGTATCATAACTAAGAGGCACAACTTGCCTTTAAGCTTGTCAAATATGTAAAATGTCAAATTAAAGAGAACATTATTCTGCAGGCTATTCTTAGTTCTTCTGAGATTAAAAAACAACAACAACAACAAAATATGAGTTTTTTTGTATACACTTCCTCCAAAACAGTTGCTAAAATATTTCTCAAGTAAAACTGGAGAAAATGATATATTTATGAATATTCCTATTTTAAAAATATTTTATTTCTACCATTATTAATTCAATTATTGGAAAATTAATATTTCATTTTTAGGCCAACCATGTTGGTTCACGCCTGTAATCCTGACACTCTGGTATGCTGAGGCAGGTGGATCACTTGAGGTCAGGAGTTTGAGACTTGCCTGGCCAACATGGTGAAACCCCATCTCTACCAAAAATATAAAAAAATTAGCTAGGTGTGGTGGAGCATACCTGTAATTCCAGCTACTCAGAAGGCTGAGGCAAGAGAATTGCTTGAACCTGGGAGGCAGAGGATGCAGTGAGCTGAGATCATGTCACTGCACTCCAGCCTGGGCAATGGAGCAAGATTCTGCCTCAAAAAGAAATCAGTTACATAGTCCTGTATAAATTATACAGGTACATATAAATAATTTTAATTGAATCATTAAAATAATATTGAAAGGTGACTATTATTTACCTGGTTCATTGTAGGAAAATGTCAAACTTAGAAAGGCAAGGTATATAGGCCAAGATTGCATCATGTCAGAGCTGGCTTTTTCCCATCAAGATGCAAAAATCACAAGCATTTTATACACCAATAATAGACAAGCAGAGACTCAAGGAAGTAACAGAGGACACAAAGAAATGGAAAAAAATTCCATGCTCATGGATAGGAAGAATCAATATTGTGCAAATGGGCATACTGCCCAAAGTAATTTATAGATTCAATGCTATTCTCATCAATCTACCATTGATTTTCTTCACAGAGCTAGAAAAAACTACTTTAAATTTCATATGGAACCAAAAAAGAGCCTGTATAGCAAAGGCAATCCTAAGCAACAAGAACAAAGCTGGAGGCATCACTCCTCCTGACTTCAAACTATACTACAAGGCTACATCAACCAAAATAGCAAGGTACTGGTACCAAAACAGATATATAGATCAATGGAACAGAACAGAGGCCTCAGAAACAACACCACACATCTACAACCATCTGATCTTCAACAAACCTGACACAAATAAGCAATGGGGAAAGTATTCCCTGTTTAATAAATGCTGCTGGGACCTGGTAGCCATATGCACAAAACAGAAACTAAACCCCTTCCTTACACCTTATACAAAAATTAACTCAAGATGGATTAAAGACTTAAAACTAAACCTAAAATCATAAAAATCCTAAAAGAAAACCTAGGCAATACTATTTAGGACATAGGCATGGGCAAAGACTTCATGACTAAAACACCAAAAGCAATTGCAACAAAAGTCAAAATTGATAAAGGGGATCTAATTAAACTAAAGAGCATCTGCTCAGCAAAAGAAACTACCATCAGAGTGAACAGGCAACCTACAGATTGGGAGAAAAATTTTGTAATGTATCCATCTGACAGAGGTCTAATATCCAGAATCTATAAGGAACTTAAACAGATATACAAGAAAAAAACAACCCCATCAAAAAATGGGCAAAGGAAAGGAACAGACACTTCACAAAAGAACACATTTATGTGGCCAACAACCATGAAAAAAAGCTCATTATCACTGTTCATAAGAGAAATGCAAATCAAAAACCACAATGAAATACCATCTCACACCAGTTAGAATGGCAATCACTAAAAAGTCTGGAAACAACAGATGCTGGTGAGGATGCGGAAAATAGAAACACTTTTACACGGTTGATGGTAGTGTAAATTAGTTCAACCATTGTGGAAGACAGTGTGGCAATTCCTCAAGGATCCAGAACCAAAAATACCATTTGACCCAGCAATCCCATTACTGGGTATATACCCAAGGATGGTAAATTATTCTACTATAAAGACACATGCATTTGTATGTTTACTGCAGCACTATTTACAATAGCAAAGATTTGGAACCAACCCAAATACCCATCCATGATATACTGGGTAAAGAAAATGTGACACATATACACAATGGAATACAATGCAGCAATAAAAAAAAACAAGTTCATGTTCTTTTCAGGGACATGGATGAAGCTGGAAACCATCATCCTCAGCAAACTGACACAGAAACACAAAACCAAACCTGCATGTTCTCATTCATAAGTGGGAGTTTAACAATGAAAACAAATGAACACAGGGAGGGGAACAGTACACACTGGGGCCTGTCGGGAGGTGGGAGAAAAGGGGAGGGAGAGCATTAGGACAAATACCTAATCCACGTGGGGCTTTAAAACCTAGATGATGGGTTGATAGGTTCAGCAAGCCACCATGGCATATATATACCTGTGTAAAAAATCTGCATGTTTAGCACATGTATACCAGAACTTAAAGTAAACAAACAAACAAAGAAAAACTGGCTTTTTAACCTCTGAATCTAAGTCAATGTTCTTTGTCCTACTTTGTCTTTGCCATAGTTTCTCAGCTTTAATTTTTATTGTTACTTTTGTTTGCCCAATATTTTAAAATAGTGGCCCAAAGTGAAAATATACTGGCACTTTCTTCCTTGTAGTACAAAATAATATTCCAAGTCGAAAATTTAATTTAGGAAAATAAAATTTAAAGTATCTTTAACTAATGAGATAAACCTAACATATTTTTATTTTGGGGATTTGGTGATTATGGCACAACTGTAGATGAAATAAAAATGATATCAAACAGAATGTGATACAGCAATAACTGTAGATAAAGTCCACAGCTACTTTCATAAGAAATGGGAAACCTTTACATTACAGGCTTTCTTGTTACTTCCTGGTTTTTGTTTCATCAACGAATATTTTTAATATATCTGTAGAGCCTAAACGGGCAACATTATAAACTAAAGAACTGATAAAACAGCTGGGCGCGGTGGCTCACACCTGTAATCCCAGCAATTTGGGAGGCCAAGTTGGGCAGATCACTTGAGGTCAGGAGTTCGAGACCAGCCTGGCCTACATGGTGAAACCCCGTCTCTACTAAAAAAAAAATACAAAAATTTGTCAGGCATAGTGACGGTCGCCTGTAATCCCAGTCACTCAGGAGGCTGAGGCAAGAGAATTGCTTGAAGCTGGGAGGCAGGGGTTGCAGTGAGCTGAGATCATGCCACTGAACTGCAACCTGCGTGATGAAAGCAAAACTCCGTCTAAAAACAAAACAAAACAAAACAAAAACCTGATAAAACGAAGAACTGATAACACTATAGACTAAAGAACTGATAATACTACACAGACATAATGAATATCAGTAAAACCGACTAATCACTAATTCCATTTTGCTTCATTACCACACAAACACACATATATATATACACACACAGAAGCTGTATGTTTCATGCTACTTATGTTTCATATCTAGGCTAACAAACTTTCTCTACCATCTGCCATTTTTTTAATCCAATACATTTTCATCTGATGAGTAAACACATTCTAAACAAATAGCAGTATATATACCCTTTATTTCAAAGGAAACTTGCTCCTGTACCTGGCATTTTTTTCTCTTTTTTAAAACAAAGTATAGTATTTTACATATTTTGAGAAATAATGTATCATTTACTTTTTTATATTTTAAAAGTGAATGAACAAATACATAAATTTGAATTAGAGACATGGCTAGAGTGTGGACACATGATTCATAGTTTATAAGAGGTTGATTTGTTCTTTTGGATAAATACTTAACATGGAGGAGATAAAAAGACTTTCACAAAAGTCCACTATTGGGACAAATGGCCTATTCGTGTTTATTTAATTGTAAATGTTGGTGTTGTATTTAACTATTTAAATAATTGGTGTTGTATTTAATTATATAAAAAGAACTCAAAATAGATATAATTCAAAGTTTGACTGAAAACATTATCATTGACCAATGTGTAGGGTGACCATACAATTTATTATCTAAATCTGGGCATTTCTGAGAGTAAAAATTCATTCTTTAAATAAGTAAATGAATATAATTTTTGAAAAATCCATTTATCAAACAACAACTTATTTTTATGACGTTGAAATTTACTAAATTATTCTCTTTAAAAAATATTTTCCAAAATATTTGGATAAAAAAATATATACGGTGTGTATTTGTATATATATAAAATAGAACATAACAAATATCAAAATGAATTGATTACCTCGATGTTTAAAATTAGTAAAATGTTGTTCTAATTATCATTCTTATTATTAAAAATAGGTTTAATGAAACTGACATTCCTAAGATGGCAGAGTAAGAGTTTACAACCCTCATGGACTCATAAAAGTACCAATTTTCACAATGACCTGTGGACAGGAACAGCTTTATAGAAGGCTCAGATTCTGGCTAATAGGTTCCAGTAGCCCAGTAACACAAAATACCTGAAAGTGAACTCATTGCAGGGAGTGAGAATAGCAGTTTCATTTTTTCCTGCATCACCCCTACCCCAAAGTTGCACAACTTGGTACCAACAGAGGTCAGCCCGGCCCCCTACCCCGTCAGTCTACAATTTCTCCCATAGAGGAAACTGAAAGCAAAGTCAATGCCCAACTTCCTGAACCTTTTAGGATGCTGCCCAGAGGGCCCACTGCTGTCCCACTCCACTCAGAACACTGATGGCACTGATGTGACTGAATTATCTGGGGGCATCTTGTGGCAAGGAAAATAAGCGAGAGTGCATAGCCACTGGTTCTTGGTTATCAACAGCCAGCCATTTATCGCTAATCAGCTCATGAACTCCACAAAGGAGCCTAATGATAAACCCCAACTTGTCTGCAGAATCCGTGCCAAGCAATATGCACCCCATACTTCCCTACCCATGGATGAGACTTTGCATGTCCCTGTGCATTGATGTCATGGACTCCTGCAGATAGCACATATGCACAACAGCAGGTGTGGATTTTAGCAGCGAGTTTGATTTTGCTAGTTTAGAAGAAAGCACCCCTGGAGAAAACATATGGGAGATGTCAGTACAAGGACTTGTTTTTCATGATCTATAGAAAGCACTCAATTCTGAGACATTCTGCATAAGAGGGAACAAAAGGAGGAGAGTATTAACATCCATAAAAAACTATTGGAAAAACCCTCAGTATTTTTAGCTAGTTTCACTAGGGAAAGTCTTTCTTTCCCAAAGCCACTTAGTAAAAATAGGAGAAATTGGCTGCTTCTTCATAAGTAAAAACTGCATAACAAGGCATGAAAAACACACAGAGTAAAAGAAATATGATAATTCCAATGCAACAAAATAAAGCTCCAGTGGCTTACCCCCTCAAAAACAGATATCTATGAGATGTCTGAAAAAAAAATCCAAAATAATCAAAGAATAATCAAGGAAACTCAATGAGCTACAAGAGCATACAGACAACTAACAAAATAATAATAATAATAATAATAATAATAATAATAATAATAAACATACCCAGGAGTGGTGGTACACACCTGTAGTCCCAACTGTCTGGGAGGCTGAGACAGGAGAACCACTTGAACCCATGAGGCAGAGGTTGCCAGAGGATTCTGCCACTGTACTCCAGCCTGGATGATAGCATGAGACTCCATCTAAAAAAAAATATATATATATATATATATATATATATATATATATATATATATATAAAATAATAAAAACATACCCAGGAGTGGTGGTACACACCTGTAGTCCCAGCTGTCTGGGAGGCTGAGACAGGAGAATCACTTGAACCCATGAGGCAGAGGTTGCCAGATATA
This sequence comes from Theropithecus gelada, assembly GCF_003255815.1. Taxonomy (NCBI): domain Eukaryota; kingdom Metazoa; phylum Chordata; class Mammalia; order Primates; family Cercopithecidae; genus Theropithecus; species Theropithecus gelada. Next base: position 27,222,016 of record NC_037682.1, on the reverse strand, counting down.
TATATATACACACACACACCATAAAAAAGAAGCAAAAATAAATCCTGGAGCTAATGAGTACAGTGTCTGAAATAAAGGAAAAAAAAAGTACAACAGAGAACTTGAACAGCAGACTTAATCAATCAGATAAAGAATCAGTAAACTTAGAGACAGATAATTTGATTACCCATTCAGAGGAACAAAACAAAAAATGCATTAAAAAAAAGAGTGAGGAAATACTTCAGGACCTATGGGACACCATCAGACAAGCCAATATACATATTATGGGAATCTCAGAGGGAACAGAGAGAGAGAGACAAAAGTATAAAGATCATTTGAAGAAGTAACACAAAACTTTCCAAAACCACAGAAATGAACATACAGATCTATGTAGCTCAAAAATTTCCAAATAGATTGAGGGCATGACAAAAAAAATTATATGTCAATATTCCTGTTGAACATAGTTATGAAATCCTCAATAAAATACTAGCAAACTGATTCAATAGCACTTTGAAATGTTTATAAACCTTGATCAAGTGGGATTTATCTCTGAGATGTAAGGATGGTTTAACATACACAAATCTATCAATGTAATACACCATATTAACAGAATGAAGGAGAAAAATCATATAATAAACTCAATAATTGTAAAAATATATTTAACAAGATTCAATGCCTTTTTGTAATAAAAATTGTCAACAAATTAGGTATAAATGGAATATACCTCACCATTATAAAGGTCATATGTAATAAGCCCACAACAAACAACAAACATTATACAATAGTGAAAACCTGTAAGGTGGTGGTATTTTAATTGGCAGAATGTTTTTGGTGTTGCAATTATCCACTGCAATCCAGTGGACAGTGCTTAAGAGTAATCGCTGACACGTAGGTTTGTACTCAATCATGCTATACTCAATCATTTTGTATTTCTACTTCCACACATTCACAGCTGTGTTCTGCGGGTGTGAATTAAGAGATAATCTCTCACTAGTCTGCTCCTGGGCCTTGGAGGAGTTCTCTGACCACTGGCACTATGACTGTATTTCTTTTTCATGTGGTCCTGGCTGCAGGGCACCTTTGAGCACAGAACTTGGTTGGGAGACAGGCCACACCCTTCCTGGGCCAGCCCTGTGAAGGGAGGCATGCCCCACTCCAACACCAGCCCACAAATTTATGCATCTCGCCATTCTCAGTATTCTAAGAATGGAGGTTTCTCTTCAACTTGGGTGCCAGCAAAAGAAATCAGCTCAGTACACACAAGACACACAGTGCCACCCTGGGGTGCCAGGTCCAGCCTGCAGCTCTGTCCTCTGGAACCTCAGGACCAGTCACTGGCTGTGCTAGAGGATCTGAAGTGCTTCCAGGCCACTGAGAAAACATTCAGTTGGAGGTGATGGCAAAGCACCCAGGCTGGGCAGCAGAGTCTGCACTATGTGCATGCTCCTATGGGGCAGCTAGGCAAGAGCCCTGGGAAGGGCTATTCTCCTGACGGTAATTAGAATTTAGAATATATATGTATAGGACAGGGGAAGTCAAACCTGCCCTCACTTGGCCCAATGGCCAGATGAGGCTAGAGATACTCAGAGAGAGATAGACAGCCATGGAAGATGTGCACTTATGACTACATTCCACTGCAGCTTCCCTCTGTGCAGGCTGGAACTTTGTCTATGCCTACTCTCTGGACAGATCCCTCTGCCGGTTCAAAGGTCTGAGGGAGTGTGGAATCACTTGTAGCTTGGATCCCAAAGGTCTGCAGTGAGAGTAGGCTGTCCTTCTGTCCCTTCATTCACTCTTTCCCTAGGAACCACTCCAGGCCGAGAACTAGCTCTAGTATTTGGCAATCTCATGCAGGGTTCCCAGCTTCTTCCCACTTCAGCTTCATTGTCTACGTCACCTATCAACTCTTGGTATTTTCTCACCAGAGAGCTGCCCAAAGTATGTTGGTCTCTATTGATAAGGGTGGCAATTCCTGGCTGTGTCTAGTCAGTCATCTTGTCCCCCTCAGAACTTGGTTTTTAATAGTGTCCTCTAATAAAATGATGAAGGATTCTTACAGAAAGGACAGATTCTAGAACTAGAGCAGAAAATCTACAGGTAAGCTTGGAGCTTGTTGTAGTCTGAGAAAATAAGAAGGTCTTAAAAAAAATAGAAAAGCAATACCTTCACATCGATTAGGGTACGTTAAATGCACACCAGAGACAACAGAAAGGGCTCCTGTTGGCCACTGTCAGCAAGACAATACATTAAATTCTATTGTATTTTAACCCAAAATATAAAATAAATGTCAATGAGTTTGTACTAACATCATTAATTAAATGAACAAATATATAGGGAAGAACACACAAATCTCCTGTTCAGAATTCCAAATAATTTATGTACATATCCTTACCCCAAGGATATAGGATATACCTATTCACTTCTTAAGTGCGGGCTTTGCCTTGTGCCTTCCTTTCTAAGAATACAGTATTGAAACGAGGGAAAAAGAGGAATAACTTTTCAGTGGTGAATCCCCTCCAGGCAAGGGATTTCAATTAACAGCAACAGAGATAAGTCACATTAACAGTGTGCATCACTGAATTAACGTCAGGAGAATAGCACTTTATCTCTGTGGTCTAACTTCCAAGAACACATTACCCCAATCAAATCATGAGGAAAATATCAGTCAACTCCCAATTGATGGACATTTTACAAAATACCTAATTTCTCAAAACTGTTGAAACAAGGAAATTATGGAAAACTGTCTCAATAAAGAGGAACCTAAGGGAGGTTTTGACTACTAAATGTAATGTGGCATTCTTTATGGAATGCTGAATTAGAATACATATAATATATATTATATATATGTACACATGTTTATTCTTTTGTGTGTGTGTGTGAGATGAAGTCTCGCTCTGTCGCCCAGGCTGGAGTGCAATGGTGCATTCTCGGCTCACTGCAAGCTCTTCCTCCCAGGTTCACACCATTTTCCTGCCTCAGCCTCCTGAGAGCTGGGACTACTGGCGCCCGCCACCACGCCCGGCTAATTTTTTGCATTTTTTAGTAGAGACTGGGTTTCATGGTGTTAGTCAGGATGGTTTCCATCTCCTGACCTCGTGATCCGCCCACCTTGGCCTCCCAAAGTGCTGGGATTACAGGCGTGAGCCACCGTGCCTGGCCTATACATGTATATTCTAATTCTAATTTTAATGTGTATTATATATACACATACATATATGTATACATATATGTGTATATATACACACATACATACAGACATATATGAAGAAAACTGAAAATCTAAATCAAGTGTGGAGCTTAGTTAGTAATGTCCCAATATTGGCTCATTTGTTGTGACAAATGTGCCACACTAATATGTCATTAATAATAGTGAAAACTGGATGTAACAGAATGGTTACAATTAGAAAGAATTACAAAGTCAACAGTCGGTAAAAACCAAAGAAACAAATAAAAAATAAAGACAACTCTCATTAATTGCCGCATATACGGTAAAGGGTTACATTCAATTATATTAAAGGCAAAAACAAAGTAGTTTTTACAGTACTAGAAGGCAGTACTATGTTTTCTTTAGTGAGAAGAGAGGATTGAGTTATTAGAAGGTCATATGGTTTGGATCTGTGCCCGCATTCAAGTTTCATGCCGAATTGTAATCCCCAACGTGGGAGGAGAAGCCTGGTGAGAGGTGATTGGATAATGAGGTCAGAGCTCTCATAATGTTACTGGGTAATGTATAGTGAGTGAGCTCTCATGAGATATGGTTGTTTCAAAACGTGTAACATCTCTCTCCTCGCTTCCTCCTGCTCCTGCCATGTAAGATGTTGGCTCCCACTTTGCCTTCCGCCTTGAGTAAAAGCTCCCTGAGGTCTCCCCAGAAGCAGGTGCTGCCACGTTTTCTGTATATCCTGTGGAACTATGAATAAATTAAACCTCTTCTTTATAAATTACCCAGTCTCAGATATTTCTTTGTAGCAATGTGAGAACAAACTAATGCGGGAGGACATACAGGCATATCTCTAGAGTGCTAGAAATAATGCTCTATTTCTTAACTTGAATGGTAGTTGTATGGCTGTATTCATTTTGTGGTGATGTATGGAGATGCATATTTATAATTGTTGTATTTTCCTGAATGCATGGTAGAATGTACCATAGAAAAGTATACTAAGATATTTTCTTATCATCACTGTATCCTTATTTACAAGTATGTAGAATAACATTTTTTAACTTTGTATTTGGAAATAACTGTACATTTGACAGAATCTTATAGATGATTATGAAATTATACAGATAATGCTTATACAATTATATACACAAATGCTCAGTCTCTGAGCATTTGTAATGTGTGTGTGTTCAAGTGTGTGCGTATATAACCATAATGCAGTTATTAAAACATACAGTAATAAAATCATTATTTTCACAAGAGCATTAATTAAATTATAGCTTCCATTAACATTATACTAGGTTTTCTACTTATGTATTTTTTGTTTTCAGAATGTATTTCCAGTTCCCACATTGCATTTAATTTTAATTTCCTTTGTTTGCTATAATCTATAACAGATTCTCAATTCGCCCACTACCTTTGCACTTTTAAATATTGCTCGTCAAGTATTTTGTAGAATATGGGTTTTTCTGATTTCTTCATGGTCACGTTGAATATCATAGAAGTAATATACCCTTCTTAGTGCATCATATCCAGGAGCACATAATCTCTACATATCTTACTATAGCTGATGCACAGCTAATCAATTGATTAGAGTGGTGACTGTTGGCTTTCTTTATAGCATGGTTGTCATTTTTATTTGTCTAATTAATATGCATCTTGGAGGAGATACTATGTGAGTCTGCAAGTATTATGTTTCTCTGGGAACTTCCACTCACTGATTTGAGCTTCTATTAATCAATCAATCTTGCCTGCAAAAATTATTCCCATAGTGTTTGTGTAATGGTGTTTTGAATTTCCCTCATTATGATAGGGCAAAGAATATATATTGGGGAAAGGACACACTAAATTATCCTGGAAAAAATAAATATCAATGGACTGAAGAATGAAATTGGATCCCTCTCACCATATACAAAAATCAACTCAAGATTAACTAAAGACTTAAATATCAGATCTCAAACTATAAAACCAGCAGAAGAAAACATAGAAAAACACTTCAGAACATTGATCTAAACAAAGATTTTATGGCTAAGACCTCAAAAGCACAGAAAATACAAACAAAAAAAGAACAAATAGGACTTAGTCAAATTTAAAATTGTCTGTATAACAAAGGAAACAATCAATAGATTGGATAGACAACTTTAAATGGAGAAAATATTTTCAAACTATTACTTCAACAAAGGATTAATATTCAAAATATACAAGGAGCTCAACAACTCAACAGTGAAAAAAAAACATTAAAAAGTAGGCGAAGCACAGGAATACATATTTTTCAAATGACGACATACAAATGGCCAATACATATGTGAAAAAAGTGCTCAAAATTACTAGTCATCAAGGAAATGTAAGTCAAAACAACAGTAGCATCCCATCCTCCATCAATTATAATGGATATTATTTAAAAAGACAAAAAAAAAAAAAAAAAGGAAACAAATGCTGGCAAAGATACAGAGAAGAGAGAACTCCTATACAGCATTGGTGAGAATGAAAATTAACAGAAACACTATGGAAAACAACAGCAAAATGTGGAATCAAACCGAGTGCCTATCAACAGATGAACAATAAAGAAAATGAGTACACATACACACACACAGTAGGATACTATTTAGCTATAACAAAATAAAAAAATGTCATTTGCAGCAATATGAATAAAATTCATATTATTATGTTAAGTAAAACAAGCCAGACACAGAAAGATCAATTTCCCATATTCTCACGACTCATTATATGGGAGCTTAAAAAGTTGATCTCATGGGGGTAGAGAGTAGAATGATAAATATGAGTCTGAGTAAGTTACATGGGTGGGAGGAAGTGAGGGGATGAAGAGAGGTTGGTTCATTAGTACAAACATGCATTAGATAGGAAGTATGAGTTCTAATGTGTCATAGCAGCATGCAGTGGTAATAATTAGTAATCATGTATTGCATATTTCAAAACAGTTTGAAGACTTGAAATGTTCCCAACACATAGAAACAATTAATATTCAAGGTGATAGATACTCCAAACACCCTGACTTGATTATCACACATTCTATGAATGCAACAAAATATGATATGTACTCCATAAATATGTAAAATATTATATATCAATAAAAATAAATGAATAAAAATAAAAAGGGTTAGTTTTTTCGTAAAAATGTACAATTCATATAGTCCTGACTTTCCTAACCTATGAATTCAGAATATAGTTTTTATTTTCAGATCTCCTGTCATTTTTTATATTATGGACTCCACTGGACTAATTACTGGAAACAAATTACCTCAAAGGGATTCATTAATATTTCACAGGATTCTAAGGCACATTACTAAATGTGTGCCAAAGAACAAGCCATATATTCTTTGTGATAGTGTCTATATCTTTATATCCTGATATGCAGCAGTCTCAATTGATGATGAACTTCATGAAATTTTCTTTCATTTGAACACATCTGTTTTTAGATTTTGATGTCCACTGATAAACTCATTCCAGAACTGGACTACACCTTCAAAAATATGGGAAAGGAATTTCAGCTTCTATTAGACACTGAAATAAAAGAAAGTGAACAGACTGTTGTGATATCATCTTAAGTAGTTTTGTGGCCAAAGGGCTACAAAATACCTAAATGCCTGTAAGATGCAAAGCAATTTATTTTGATTTTGAAACATCTTGGGATATAAAGAGATGAGATGACTTTTGTGGTAAGAAAATGCAGTAAAATGCTCGGTTTAGTGTGTTAGTGTTACTTGGTGGCAGGCTTACCCCTTCAACATCTGTGGGGCTTTGTGGTGGGTCTTTAAAGGAATGAGAAAAGAAAGTGAAAGGGTGAATAAAGGACTAGCTCAAGGTTATTTCTGCTCTGAACCCTCTCAATTCTTATTAGCATGAATATTTTCTAACAAAGGTTTGAATCTGTCGATAAACATAAGACAATGGATAGAGGGCAGTGCAAACCTACTCTCATGTAAATTTGAATGTGCCTCTTAAAACTATAAGTATATTCCTTGTTTCCAAATCCAATACAGGAACTTCTAGACTCAGTCGTTTTTAATAATGTTTTGTAAGGAAAAAAAAAAACATCATGCCTTAATCTTATATATATTTAGTCAGAGTAACAAATGATGTAAACATGTATATGACTAAATTCTTCTTTAACGAAAGGAGAAACCTGAGGTGTAGAGGCCACTACTAGCTAGAATTTGCCCTGCTGGAAACCTCAGTCAGATGGGGACTTAGGATATTACCAGTCCGTGAGTTGCAAAGAAAAAATAAAGATATAAAGAGGGCAATCATCCAAATTACATGTCAGTAAAAATGGCCTCAACAAGAATGCTCCTTGAGAGTAGAGAATAAAATAAAGTAACAAAATAAAATAAAATACAGTTAAAAACGTTTGTCTCTGAGGAATAAAACTCCATGAAGTGAATGCACGGAAGGGGGTTTGTTATGCTAAGAGTTTTTAGTATATTTTGATATTTTTAAACTTGACTTTAAATATTTTGCTATTTTCAAAACTAACTTGTTGAAAAAATATAAATATGTGTTTGCTCACATGGACACAAATATTACTAATCAACAAAGACTTAAGTGTGTTATTTTATGTGAATTATCAGAAGAGTTCACTCTTAAGAAATGAAATAGAATACAATATTTTGAGCTCTGAACTCAAAGGACTCAGGTTCAAGTTCCAATCCTGTCACTGACCACTGTAGATAAATATTTTTGTTCTAAAAATGGTGATAATAAAAGGCTGCTAACCTGTCACTGGAAAACATTATCGTTGGGTGGATTAAATGTGATATTGTAGATTTTCCTTTGGGAAGTGTAAAATCTACTACGAATTATTATTCTTACCAAAACCATAAAAAGTTAAGATATGCAAATGTTATATTATGATGGCAACCATTGCTGGTTGTCATTACATGCACTATATCTTGCTAAGTTCATACATGTCGTGTATCTAATTGATTTTCAGATTGTCCTTTCCTTGAATAAGACTATTATTTCTACGCTTCTTAATACTTAAGGCTCTTTTTGTCTCAGAATAATACCATACTAGCTTGCAATATATTGTTTACCATTGGTTTTCTTTGGATATTAATGACTATATATATGCTAATAAATTTTGGTCAGTCTCTTTTAATTTGCAAATGACTCCTGTTATCTTTGGTCTCTGGAAAACTTTTCTAAGATGGTGATACAAAACATAGAGTATTTTTTTCATTACATGTTTAAAAGTCCCATAAAGGACTTATAATGATGGGCTACAGTTTACCTTCCAAAAAATTCTCCTCTCTGTCTTTGAAGTGGTCCACTGCCTTCATAGAAAATGTGATTTGCTAATCCGTGATTTGGTGTGCACATCCAGGTTTGCAGACCTAGCTCATATCCCTCACCTATCAAAACTTACATGAAAGTAGTGCATTGATAAGTGTGAAATCTCAATCTTACACATTACTAACTGCAGCTCACATAAAATTTTCATAGAGTGGAATAGCACACCCTGGATACTATGAAGAAAAATTAGCAGGAAATAAATTTCCATAAATATACGGTTCATTTACTGACTTTGTCATGATTTATAGGCATTTGACAAAAATAGGAGGAAGCTGCCCAATAACTCAGTAAGTTAAAAATCACCACACCACAAGGGGAGTATACTTTAAATGTTCTTAGGAACTCTAATCCTGAATAGTTAAGTCAATGGGTCAAAACTATAATACACAGTCTTATGATTCTTTCTTTTTTCTAATTCCCATTGTTTTCTGGCAAAGGGCAAGAAGGCATTAGGAAGTGTTTATAGTCTTTGAAATGAGAAAGGAAAAGATCAATTTATTACAGAAAAGTATGACTGACCTGTCTTGATAATTAAAAAAAAAAGTAAAATAACCTTAAAGTACTAATCTTTCATATTTACATTGATAGCTGTCTAGATCAATGCTACCAAATTCTGCTAACTTGTATTTCCTCTGGATTTGAGAAACATGTTTTAATCGTCATCATATAAAATTTAAAACTGTAGTTAGACAGACCTTCTGGCACTAGAGTAAGTTATTATTTATAAGATAACAACACAATTATGTGGAATTAATTAAAACCTAGTAGTTGGGCTTTATATCTGCTCATAGCTAGCTGTATATTTTGCAGAAGTCAATTTGCTTGCCATTTTCCTCCTGTCTAAAATGAGGAAGTTGGCCAGTCCCAGTGGCTCATGCCTATAATCCAGGCACTTTCAAAGAGCATGGAGGGTGTATTGTTGAGCCCAGGAGTTTGAGATGTGGCTGGGCAACATAGTGAGACCTCATTTCTACAAAAAATACAAAAATTAGCTAAACGTGGTGGCATGTGCCTGCAGTCTCAGTTACTTGGAGGGAAGATCGCTTGAGCCTGGGAGGCAGAAGTTGCAGTGAGCTGATACCGCGCTACTGCACTCCGGCCTTGGCAACAGAGCAAGACCCTGTCTCAAAATAAAATAAAATGAGGAAGTTGAATGAGATGGTGTTTAAGATAACTCCCAGCATCAACAGCTGCTGTAGCTTGGGCAAAAAAATATGTCTACTTTATCATGATTATGGTATAAGCAATAAATATCTTAACCTTACCCTACGAATCTTTGAAACTAAGATCCTTAGCAACTGAGAACGATAAAGGAAGTCACATCAAAGGCATATTGATTGCCAAAACAGATGCCTCAAAAATTATACTACAAACTACATGCTGTGGGCATATATATGAATAATTAAATTCAGAATTTATGTAACACAATAGAGACAATAATTTTAAGATTGATAATCTGCTTTGTATGTGCAAACCAAATGAAAAAAACCAATTGATCATGTAGAGAAAAAACTGAAATAGGCAGGTACATTCATTAAGCAGACAGAAGTAATAGCATGTAATAAAAGAAAAGGCAAGAAAAAACAAAAAGTAGACACAAGGAATCAGAACACAGTGAATACAGAGATATTCAGCATATTAAGAAAAAAAAGGGTTTCATAAAAGACTGGAAAATAAAATAAGGGTATTAATTAACTTCAATGTACTCTAAGAAAACAGGAAAATGATTAATATCTGTTAGCAATTTTATACAAAACGGTTGAACTTTTAACATGGATGCTAATTGATTTGAAAGCACAGAATTAAGTACTTTCTAAATTTATAAAATGGATGCGGAATTTTCCACTATCATTATGAAGACGCTTAGGCTGAAAAAGATTATATACATTTCCAAAGTTCACAGAAGCAGTAAAGCAGAAGTAGGGTTTGTACTTGTTTCTCTCTCATTTTAAAATATGGGTATTCAGAAAAGTCACCAATTATGATTCAAAAAGCAGAGAACATGCAGATTATTTAAAAAACATTTGCAGAGAAAAAAAACTCCCCTAAATTTTGACAGCTGAAATTATGTAAACATTTAAATATTTGCAACAGTGTAATACTATGGAATAGAAAACTCATTAATATGTCTCTCCAAGTTGAAATATGAAATTATGCCTATGGTTTATGAATCTTACATTATCCCAGCTATTTTCTTATTATGGACTGAATTGTGCTGCCTTTTCCTCCTCAATTCCTATGCTGAAGTCCTAACCCCCAATGTAACTGTATTTGGAATAGGGTCTTTAAGGTGGTAATTAAGGTTAAATGAGATCATAAATGTGGGGCCCTAATCATGTATTACTAGTGTTCTTATAAGAAGAGGAAAAGATCACAAGAGGAAAAGATCACAGCTATCTCTTTCTCTCTCTCTCTCTCTTCCTCCACACACACAGATGAAAAGCCATGTGAAGACATAGCTAGAATGAGTCTTTCTGCAAGCCAGGGGGAATGCCCTTACCAGAAACTGAACCTGCTGGACCTTCATCTTGAACTTCAGTCATCTAGAAGTGCAAAAATAGAAATTTCTGTAGTTCAAGCCACCCACTCTCTGGTATTTTGTTGCGGTAGCCCAAGCAGATGTATATATTCCCAATTTCATGTTGTGTGATACTCCCCTTTGACTCTGGTGCACTAGCCACACTGGGTTCCTTTCAATTCTTCAAAAACATTACATTTTTCCCACTTCACTTGTGCGTCCCTATTCCTCTACCTACCTATAAAAAAAACTATGCCTCCCCCAGTCTTTAATTTTTCCCTATCTTCCTTCACGTTTTATTTTAACGGCACTGTTTCAGGGACACTGTCCCTAACCCACAAATTAACTATCATTTTACATGTCCTCTTTCATAACAGGAGTCTTTCTAAACCAGCATGTATCACAACTTGTAATTATGAACTTACACCTATACATTTAATTGTGTGTTTCTCTCCCCTCTTACATATTATAAGCTACACTAGAGCCAATTTGTTCCCCTCTGTCCTCCTGTATTCTCAGGTCATTTATTACGATGTTAGTGCTTAACAATATATGTTGAATAAAACGATAAAAGACAACAGATGTGAATAAATGATTGAATAAAAGGGTCAGAAAATTAAGAATTATAAATGCTGATTAGAGAGAAAAAAAGAAATCTAACACTATAAACCTCTTCATAACCGAGAATCTTCCAGGTATATTCTGAGAGAAAAGAGTAATAGTTACAAAGTTTATTGAGGTTAGGGTCTGCCGTAAAGTTGAGAGAGAATGATGTTTGTTGGAAAATTCCCTCTCACATTTGTTGGGAGTTTTCACAGCTGAGCAGACAGAAGCACAGGCTGGACCCTGGCCTTACAAATCAATACCACTCAGCTTACAAGGAGTTTGTTAGCATCTGACCAAGAAATTACAATTTTGAGTCAGAGTACAAGAACTTTATATTTGGTAAAGAAGGGAGACATAGCATATATCCAATAATTGAAGATTTTAAAGAATTTGAACATAGCAAGGAGTATGTCTTGGATATGGTTTAACATGGTTTCCATCTGTGTTCCCACACAAACCTCAAGTTGAATTATCCCCGTGTTGGAGGTGGGACCTGGTGGGAGGTGCCTGAATCATGTGAGTGGATTTCTTATGAATGGCTTAGCACCATTCCTCTTGGTACTGTCATTGAGTGAGTTTTCATAAGATCTGATCATTTAAAAGTGAGTAGCACCTTCTCACCTGCCCTCTTGCTCCTGTTCTTGCCATGTAAGACACCTGCTCCCCCTTTGCCTTCCACCATATTGGAAACTTCCTAAGGCTTCCCCAGAAGCAGAAGTTGCTATGCTTCCTATATAACCTGCAGAACCATGTGCCAATTAAACCTATTTTCTTTATAAATTACACAGTTTCAGGTATTTACAGAAATGCAAAAATGGACTAATACATGGTTCTTACTCATCATCAGCCCCGATCAGGCTGCAGAGAGAGCTCGTCCTTCCCAATACACTTTCCAAAAAACAGAGTAAAGGAAGGGAGTAAACCAGAAATAAATGGGACATGAGACATTTATTAAAATAAAAGTGCTGTAAGAAAGTTCATGAGTATATTCAGACCAGTCACAGAGCACAGTGAGTGCATAGTTAGCAGAGATCTTAGAATAAGTGACTTACTGAATTATACTATTATTTTGTTCCACTTATCTCCCTAAGTAATCTCAGTAATGCTTTTAACAGTCCTGTTATATAACTATCTTTTAGCTCCTTTCTTCAGAAAAATTATCAGGATAGAAAATTTTAATAATTTTCACAAAAATCACTCCTTGCTGGATTTTGATAAAATAATAATATGTATTTTAATCCAAAATTCATTCTTTTTCCTTAATTATCACTGATTATTAAAACGAAGCTATGCTCATACCAATAGAACAGTGACTTCTATGTCATAGATATGTGGCTAACTTTCATGTATATGCATTTCAATTTATTTTCATCTAATAACATGAAGCATGATTTGACATAAGATTTTAATATAATAAATATTATGGACAATAGGTCAGAAGACCACATGTGAAGCCGTTTTACATATGATTGAGTTTATAACCTTCACATATAACTCTGTAGGTTAAGTATTATTATCATCCTCATTCCACAAGTGAGGTAACTGAAGAACAGAGACATTAAGCAATTTGCATGAGGTCACACAGCTAGTAATTGGCAGAGGCAGTATTCAAACACAGGCAAAGCAGTTCCGGAGTCTGTGCTCTTAAGCACTAGGTGATACTGACTCATATGTAAGCAACATGATATCAACCATGCATAAAGTAAACATAAGTAATATGTTTCCTCATACTTTTATTATGTAGGTTCCCTTTAGGTGTTAACCCTAAATCTTTATTGAATGAACCATGTGGTACTGGATGAAGATGGAGACATCATTATAACTTGCATTTAGCTTAACAGATTCTGATGAAAATATATAGAAAATACACAGGTATAATTATTTGTGCAAATACATATTTCCTAGCTCTGCCTGGTGAGATGTCATTCATTTATACTGGGTACATCTAGCGCACAGATCTTGATTTCAGATAGGATTCTTCAATAAAGGAGCCAGGGCTCTTTAGAAAAATAGCTGATTCTAGGGTTGGGGAGAATAACATGCAAGATGAGACCAGAGTATTTTATAGCTCCAAAAAAATAAAGAAGTGCTCAATATGATGGGGATATGAGAAAGGGACACAGAAGCCAACTAAATGAACTCCAAATGGCCAACTATAGAATGTCTTGAGCAATAAAATAGTGTAGCATTAAATGATAATTTATAGTATAAAATAAATACGCATCAGTCCATATTGATACAAATGAATGATTCAATTAATAAATTAATTGAGGGTAGGGTGAGACAAATCCTCCATGCATGCAGAAAAATTCCAAATAACTAATATAGATTCTGTTCTCAGGGACATGCGGCATAACTTTCAACCTTTTAAGTGTGAGCTATACATAATGACTTTCTTCCAAAATGTATGGTATGGAAAGGGAAAAAATAAGCAACTTTACAATAGAGAAAACTGACAAAAACTGCCTTTACTAGGTGGTTAAAGTTAACATGATAAGTCAAGTTGGTAAAGCGAACTTTTGCTTTGTTGGTCTGAGAATGGCACTTAACCTCCATGGTCATCTTTCTAGAAACGCATAACCTCATTCTAATTATGAGAAAAGCACTAGTCAAATCTCAAATAATGAACATTCTACAAAATACCTAACAAGTTTTTGTTCACAATTGTCAAGGTTATCACAAGCAAGAAAAAAATCTGATAAATTATGAAAGTAAAAAATAACCTAAGGAGACATGACGACTAAAAAGTAATGTGGTATCCTGGAGCAATAACAACAAAAAAGTTTTCTTAGGAAAAAACTAAGAAAAACTGAATCAAGTACAGAGTTTATCTTATAATTACCTGCCAATATTAGTTTACTAGTTGTGACAGAGGCACTATAGTGATGTAACATGATAACAAGAATGTATACTAGGCATGGGGTAAATGTGAAACCACTGTACTATATTTTCAGTCTTTCTAAAATAAAAAGTTTATTGAAAAATTATTCAGTAGCACAGAGGGGCCACCCAAATGACACTGCTGGGGAAACAATCATCTTACAGTAAATTAACATGTTTTCATCGCAAATGGAAATATTCAGTTGAATATGTATAGCAAATAAAAATTAGAGCACATATGGGCAAAAATAAAAACACAAAACAAAACAAAAGCAAAAACTCAGTTTTCATGTATCTCTTGCTCTTACTCCTTAAACATTTGTTTTTGTAGAAAACCTGATAAATGACTTTGGGGTTGGAAAACTTCACATTCTAATATAATTTGGGTTTAAAAACCAGATCTGGAGACATATATGAGTTGCCAGACCATGCCAGCCTCAGGTTCAGTTACAATCTCAGTGGGTGAAGAAGTGTTAGTGAGAGAACTAAAGACAGCTTAGAGGCTGATGATTCACCCGTCTCTACCCTCTAGGAATCCCTAGGGATGGTGGTGAGAAGAAACCAATAATAGGTTTGGGGATCTAAGGGCAGAGGAAATGTGGGACAGCACTGAATTACATAATAGATGTGCAAAACCCACATGATCCCAGTGTAGAAGGAGCTGTCTAGTGAACATCTTAGGGGGTATTTTTGGGAGTATTGCAATAGATAATATTCATCAGTGGGAGACCCATCTTTGTCACCCTATCAGTGGAACTTAAGTGGCATTTAGGTAATTGGTGGCAGGTAAGGAACAGGGGCATTCAGGAACAGTATAAATGAACGAATTAGTGAAGGCAAAATATAACAAGAATGTCTTAGCCAATTTTCCTCTCTTAAACCCATCACACTTTTACCCTCACACTTCTACTCCTGTTCTACCCAGTATCACTGAGTAAGCTATTGTAACCTGTTTGTGATTCAGGAAATGAATAGAGAAGGTCAATTGACCAAGACTGAATTTTACATAACTCTTAGAATTGGGACACATAGCAAATAATAAAAATTACAAAAAAATTAACTCAAGATGGATTAAAGACTTAAATGTAAGAACTGAGACTATAGAAATCCTAGAAAAAACTCCTCTGGACATTGGCCTAGGCAAATCATTTACGACAAAGACCTCAATGGCAAATGCAACAAAACCAAAAATAGACAAATGTGACTTAATTAAACTAAAATGCTTCTGCATAACAAAATAAATAATCAACAAATAGACAACCTAAAGAATGGGATAAAATATTTGCAAAGTACCCATCCAGCAAAGGACTAATATCCAATATCTACAAGGAACTCAAACAACTTAATAAGAAAAAAAACAAGTAACTCCATCAAAAAGTGGGCAAAAGATATGAACACATACTTTTCAAAAGAAGACATACAAGTGGCCAACAAACAGGAAAAAAATACTCAACATCACTAATCATCAGAGAAACACAAATTAAAACCACAATAAGATACCATATCACACCAATTAGAGTGGCTATTAGATAAAAAAATTAGAAAACAAGAGATGTTGGCAAGCAAGTGAAGAAAATGAATGCGTATACACAGTGGGAATGTAAATTAGTACAACTCCTATCAAAATCAATATGGAGATTTCTCAAAGAGCTAAAAATAGAACTACCATTTGATCCAGCAAGCCTACTACTTGGTATCTACGAAAAGGAAAAAAAATCATTAAGAAAAAAAGACACCTGAGCTCATATGTTTATTGCAGCACTTTGCACAATAGCAATGCTATGAAATCAACCTAAGTGTCCATCAACAGATGACCGGATAAAGAAAATGTGGTACATACATACCATGGAATACTACTCAGTCATAAAAAGAATGAAATTATGTCATTTTCAGCAACATGGATGCAACTGAAGGCCATTATCCTAAGTGAAATAAATCACAAACAGAAAGTCAAATACTACATGTTCTCACTTGCAAACGTAAGCCCAGCAATGGATACACATGGACATACATAATGGAATACTAGACATTGGAGATTTGTAAATGTGGGAGGCTAGGAAGGGGGAAGGGATGAAAATTACTCATTGGGTACAAATGTTTACTTTTTTATTATTATACTTTTAGTTCTAGGGTACATGTGCACAACATGCAGGTTTGTTACATATTTACACATGTGCCATGTTGGTTTGCTGCTCCCATTAATTCATCAATTACATTCGGTATTGCTCCTAATGCCATCCCTCCCCAATCTCCCCACCCCACAACAGGCCCTGGTGTGTAATGTTCTCCGCCCTGTGTCCAAGTGTTCTCATTGTTCAATTCCCACCTATGAGTGAGAACATGCGGTGTTTGGTTTTCTGTCCTTGCGACAGTTTGCTCAGAATGATGCTTTCCACCTTCATCCGTGTCCCTACAAAGGACATGAACTCATCCTTTTTTATGGTTGCATAGTGTTCCATGGTGTATATGTGCCACATTTTTCTTAATTCAGTCTATCATTGATGGACATTTGGGTTGGTTCCAAGTCTTTGCCATTGTGAATAATGTCACAGTAAACATATGTGTGCATGTGTCTTTATAGTATCATGATTTATACTCCTTTGGGTATATACCCAGTAATGGGATGGCTGGGTCATATGGTATTTCTAGTTCTATATCCTTGAGGAATCACCACACTGTCTTCCACAATGGTTGAACTAGTTTACAGTCCCACAAACTGTGTAAAAGCATTCCCATTTCTCCACATCCTCTCCAGCACCTGCTGTTTCCTGACTTTTTAATGATCGTCATTCTAACTGGTGTGAGATGGTATCTCATTGTGGTTTTGATTTGCATTTCTCTGATGACCAGCGATGAGCATTTTTTTTCATATGCCTGTTGGCTACATAAATGTCTTCTTTTGAAACGTGCCTGTTCATATCCTTTGCTCACTTTTTGATGGGGTTAATTTTTTTCTTGTAAATTTGTTTAAGTTCTTTGTAGATTCTGGATATCAGCTGTTTGTCAGATGGGTAGATTGCAAAACTTTTCTCCCATTCTGTAGATTGCCTGTTCACTCTGATGGCAGTTTCTTTTGCTGTGCACAAGCACTTTAGTTTAATTGGATCCCATTTGTCTACTTTGGCTTTTGCTGCCATTGCTTTTGGTGTTTTAGTCATGAAGTCCTTGCCCATGCCTATGTCCTGAATGGTATTGCCTAGGTTTTCTTCTAGGGTTTTTATGGTTTTAGGTCTAACAATTAAGTCTTTAATCCATCTTGAGTTAATTTTTGTATAAGGTGTAATGAAGGGATACAGTTTCAGCTTTCTGCATAGGGCTAGTCAGTTTTCCCAGCACCATTTATTAAATAGGGAATCCTTTCCCCATTTCTTGTTTTTGTCAGGTTTGTCAAAGATCAGATGGTTGTAGATGTGTGGTGTTATTTCTGAGACTTCTCTTCTGTTCCATTGATCTATAACTCTGTTTTGGTACCAGTGCCCTGCTCTTTTGGTTACTGTAGCCTTGTAGTATAGTTTGAAGTCAGGTGTCAGGTAGCATGATACCTCCAGCTTTGTTCTTTTGGCTTAGGATTGCCTTGGCAATGAAGGCTCTTTTTTGGTTCCATATGAACTTTAAAGTAGTTTTTTCCAATTCTGTGAAGAAAGTCATTGGTAACTTGATGGGGATGGCATTGAATCTATAAATTACCTCGGACAGTATGGCCATTTTCATGATATTGCTTCTTCCTATCTATGAGCATGAAATGTTCTCCCATTTGTTTGTGTCCTCTTTTTTTTTCATTGAGCAGTGGTTTGTAGTTCTCCTTGAAGAGGTCCTCGACATCCCTTGTAAGTTGAATTCCTAGGTATTTTATTCTCTTTGTAGCAATTGTGAATGGGAGTTCGCTCATGATCTGGCTCTCTGTTTGTCTGTTATTGGTGTATAGGAATGATTGTGATTTTTGCACATTGATTTTGTATCTTGAGACTTTGCTTAATTTGCTTATCAGCTTAAGGAGATTTGGGGCTGAGATGATGGGGTTTTCTAAATATACAATCATGTCATGGGCAAACAGGGACAATTTGACTTCCTCTTTTCCTAATTGAATACCCTTTATTTCTTTCTCCTGCTGGATTGCCCTGGCCAGAACTTGCAACACAATGTTGAATAGGAGTGGTGAGAAAGAGCATCCCTGTCTTGTGCCAGTTTTCAAAGTTAATGCTTCCAGTTTTTGCCCATTCAGTAAGATATTGGCTGTGGGTCTGTCATAAATAGCTCTTATTATTTTGAGATATGGCCCATCAATACCTAGTTTATTGAGAGTTTTTAGCATGAAGCACTGTTGAATTTTGTCAAAGGTCTTTTCTGCATCTATTGAGATAATCATATGGTTTTTTTTCTTGAATTTTGTTTATGTGATGGGTTACATTTATTGATTTGCGTATATTGAACTAGGCTTGCATCCCAGGGATGAAGCCAACTTGATCTTGATGGATAAGCTTTTTGATGTGCTGTTGGATTCAGTTTGCCAGTATTTTATTGAGGATTTTCACATCGATGTTCATCAGGGATATTGGTCTAAAATTCTCTTTTTTTGTTGTGTCTCTGCCAGGCTTTGGCATCAGTATGATGTTGGCCTCATAAAACGAGTTAGGGAGGATTCCCTCTTTTTCTATTGATTGGAATAGTTTCAGAAGGAATGGTACCAGCTCCTCTTTGTAGCTCTGGTCGAATTCAGCTGTGAATCCGTCTGGTCCTGGACTTTTTTTTGGTTGGTAGGCTATTAATTATTGCCTCAATTTCAGAGCCTGTTATTGGTCTACTCAGGGATTCAACTTCTTCCTAGTTTAGTCTTGGAAGAGTGTATGTGTCCAGGAATGTATCCATTTCTTCTAGATTTTCTAGTTTATTTGCATAGAGGTATTTACAGTATTCTCTGATGGTAGTTTGTATTTCTCTGGGATCGGTCGTGATATTCCCTTTATCATTTTTTATTGAGTCTATTTGATTCTTCTCTCTTTTCTTCTTTATTAGTCTTGCTAGCAGTCTATTTCATTGGTCTTTTCAAAAAACCAGTTCTTAGATTCATTGATCTTTTAAAGAGTTTTTTGTGTCTCTATCTCCTTCAGTTCTGCTCTAATGTTAGCTATTTCTTGCCTTCTGCTAGCTTTTGAATTTGTTTGCTCTTCCTTCTCTAGTTCTTTTAATTATGATGTTAGGGTGTCCATTTTAGATCTTCCCTGCTGTCTCTTGTGAGCATCCAGCACTATAAATTTCCCTCTACACAGCTGCTATTAATGTTTCCCAGAGATTCTGGTACCTTGTGTCTTTGTTGTCATTGGTTTCAAAGAACATCTTTATTTCTGCCTTCATTTCATTATTTACCCAGTAGTCCTTCAGGAGCAGGTTGTTCAGTTTCCGTGTAGTTGTGTGGTTTTGAGTGTTTCTTAATCCTGATTTCTGATTTGATTGCACTGTGGTCTGAGAGACAATTTGTTGTGATTTCTGTTCTTTCACCTTTGCTGAGGAGTGCTTTACTTCCAACTATGTGGTCAATTTTGGAATAAGTGTGATGTGGTGCTGGGAAGAATGTATATTTAATGTTTACTATTTGGATGATGGGTATACTAAAAGCCCAGACTTGAACACTATGCATTATACTCATGTAACAAAACTGCACTCATACCTCTAAATCTATAAGAATAAAACATAAATAAAACTTTAAAGGAATTTAAAAAATAAATACAATCAATTATAGAGAAAATGTAATCCTTGCACATCTGAATTTATGTACTGTAATTTTATCCAAAGTTACTCCTAACATCTGCAATTTTAAAAAACTTAGGGTTATGTGTGAGGTGGAGATGATTGATTTTTTGCTTCTCTAAACCCTGATATTCTTAACCTCAAACTTACAGTGTCAAAGAAGAAGTTGCTCAACACCTAGGAGGAATGACATCTAGTGCAGTTGAAGAAAGTAAAACTGCATTTGGATTTGCCTCTTCCCCTAAGATGATCCTGTAGTCTTAAACTCTGAAGAGACCTCCTGTAGACTTTAAGATATATTTTACTTTATAGAAAGTATTACAGCTCCAATTAAGCAGCTATTTTGCCAAAAGCCGAACAGACTCAGTAGGAACTCATTGATGCAATAGCTAGTCATCAGATACTTAATGTGTGCTGGGTCAAATTAGGTTGTATGATACAGTGGCCCCAATCTGAAAATTTGAGTTCAAGTTCCACATTTGCCACTAATGAGCTATGTGACTTGAGAAATCAACTTAACCTTTGAGAACTCCAATTTTGTTTTCTGTAAAGTTGAGACTGGATGGAGAGTAAAGTTCTTTTTATCTGTGAAAACACCCTGATTCTATTTTTTACCCAAACACAACTACCATATTCAGTCAAAATCTGTTATAACACATTGATCTCCTAGAAAGACTGGCTTCTTCTACTTATCTGGCTGGAACATCCTTACCTCAAGCACCAGCATTATAAAGACATTTATATACAGTATTATTCCTGAGAAGTGTGACTTTGGCAGAAGCAAATAGAAATTGCAAAGCAAAATTAGGATTGTGCATATTTTGCTGGAGGAAAAAAAAAAAAAGAAACTCTCTTCCTCTGTGGCCTAGCTTTTAAAATTTCAATTTTTGCCTCCACTAGCCAAAAGAAACTAAAAGTTGTGCAGTTATTCAGTGAAAATGCAAGTGTTGAATAGAAAAATCTGGAAATCTCCAAGATTTCGTAAACTATGAAGGTTTTTTTTTTTTCCTCAAAGAAATATGGTTTTAAACTTAGGATGCTGTCTATAGTATTTCAACAGCAATAAAAGACAAACAGCTCAATTAAGGAGTCTATATATGGAGAGAGTGTCCACACACACACACAATTCTTTGTCATATGTACCTGGATAAATCAAAAAGGCATAGGATTTAAACTGCTTTCAAGCACTGAACATTGATTTGCTGAGAATACCATCATGTGCTTTCTTCTGCTTTTTCTCCTTCTTCTCAAGGGAATCTCTTTCATTCTTGACATAAATAAATTTTTTCGCTGATGTTACTCTATGAACTTACATCTGAATAACAAAAATAGGCATCAGTACTTGGCTATTTTAGTTGATTCTGAGATATCTCAAACTGAATTTAACTATAAAATGACTTTGATTTCCACTGCCTCTGCTTTAAGTGTTCCTACCATAGAAAATGAAGCCACCACATTCCGAATACTCATACCCGAAATCTAGATGTCAATGTCAACTACACGCTTTTCCTCATTTCTACATCCCATCCTTCAACACATTTTATCAGTTCTGTTTCCATATCAGGTCTTGAATGGGTCCTGCTCTCCACACCCATTCCACACTATTCTATCATTATCCAGGCCAGCATTTTCTCACTCTTGAATACACTCAGCCATCACCCATTGTCATCCATTTATAATTTAGTAGTAAGAATTAATTCCTTTAAAATCTAAAGGTTAAGTCTGTTGCTTCCTGTTTAAATATTTCAATGGTCAGCCAGTGCATAAAAGTAAGTCTGGAACTTCATTCGTAAATCTTCAATAAGTCAGCTTTTTATTATATGACTCACTGTTTATTCACCTCTGTGTTGCATAACTTCCACCTTTACTCATAGACTGTCACCTTGTTCATCTTATATTTTTAGAGTTTGAAGCATACTAAGCTGTTTGCAGCTCAGAGATTGTTGACCTGATGTTACTTCTGTTTGAAAGATTCACCTCCTCCTCTACCCTGCTTGCTTGTTTTATTTAATGTTTTAGCCTAAATGTCACGTTTAACAGAACTTTGCTGAGACCCTTCCTAAAATAAATCTCGCATACCTCATACCATTAACTTTCTCTATCCCAGCACTTTTTTTCTTCTTTATAATATTGTTATAACATTGCTATAAGTGATCATATAAGATACGTAAACACTATATCAATAGTTTATTCACTTGCTATTTATTTTTGCATCTAGAATGTAAACTCCACATGGTTAGATTATACCTGTACTAAACTCATTCCCTAGCTGGAGGTAGCTGCAAATAAGAATTTTCTTTTTTTGAATATTGAATAAAAGAATTATCTTGCAGAGTGTGGAGTTTTCATCCTGAAGTGAAGCACCTGTGATGTTTCCATCCGACTATGTGGGATTCAGTGTTGGATGTGTAACCTAATGGCTGCTGTTTGCCACCCCAGAAGACAAGGGATAGATGGTAACTTACAACACCATCAAGCTTTCTTCAGGCCCAGTGGCTATAGGCTACTTAAAACATAAACTTGGCCGGATGCGGTGTCTCACGCCTGTAATCCCAGCACTTTGGGAGGCTGAGGTGGGCAGATCACGAGGTCAAGAGATCGAGACCATCTTGGCCAACATGGTGAAAGCCCGTCTCTAATAAAAGTACAAAAATTAGCTAGGTGTGGTTGCATGCACATGTAATCCCAGCTACTTGGGAGGCTGAAGCAGGGGAATCACTTGAACCCAGGAGGCAGAAGTTGCAGTGAGCCGAGATCTCGCCACTACACTCCAGCCTGGGTGACAGAGTGAGACTCAGTCTCCAAAAAAAAAAAAAAAAAAAGAAGTAGCTAGGCACAGTGGCAGGCGCCTGTAATCCCAGCTACTTGGGAGGCTGAGACAGGAGAATCTCTTGAATCTGGGTAGGACGGAGGTTGGAGTGAGCCAAGATGGCACCACTGAACTCTGGCTTGGGTGACAGAGTGAGACTCTGTCTTAAAAAAAAAAAAACATGAACTTGATCATTACACATGCTACGCACGTAACAAGTACTCATATGTACCACATATATATGTAAAATATTTTTTATTAATAAAGCAAAGGAAAACATAAACTGACTTCTCCTATAAAACATTCCAACAACCACTACCACTATTATTTTTCACTCTGTGCTTTCAAAATTAGATGACAGTAATAACAACAGAGAGAAGGAAATAACAAAAGAGACACATCAGTTTCCTCATCAGAATAAACAGACTAAAATTATCTACTGTTTGTAGTGTCAGAACAAATTTCCTCCTAAGTTTCCATTTGCACATTTCAACTGACAGCAGAACAATATCAACATTATTTCCACTAGGAGTGGAAAATGAAAGTGGATATTAGACACACAAGGCATTTGGAATTGAGAAAATCAACTGGTTTGTGGAGTCGATGGCTATCAACAGTTCACATGCCCTTTAGAGAGGATTCAATCTATGAAAAGTGGCTTATCTAGATTGCAGAATCTTTTATACTATTCCCAGGAAATGAAAGTGTTTGACCACTCCTGGTGTAGAGCTTTGCCTCTTTCTTCCAGACATTCTCAGTGCTCACCCCTGTGAATAAAAGAACGTCAGGACATTTACAGAGTCTGGAACTGTGAGATGTTTTACACTTTGAGAGTGTCTATTATACAACCTAAGTAACAGCAGATTGAGGGTTTTCGGTCTAGCTACAAACCAATTAGTATTTAGCTAATTTATCTCCATTCCTGAGAAAGGCTGCCCTTTTTCCCTAGTTTGACTTGGAAAACTGTAACTAGAAGCTCAGATTCCTGTGTGTATGTGTGCATGTGTGTTTCAACATACATAGGAGCTGTAAAAGAAAACAAAACTTATCAAATACATTTTATGTACATTATTTCCCTTTTACTCATTAAGTGACTCTGAGAAGTAGGCATCATTATCTTTATAGGAAATGAAGGATGAAGAAGGATGTTATATAACTCATTTACACCATTTACACAATAAAACATTTTTACTCTTACCGGACATTTTATATAAATTCTAGATATGTTTTAAAGAAAGCAGTATTCACCATAACCAATTTTTATTTTAAGTTTGACTGTTTCATCTTGTAGAACACCATGCATATTGGTTTCTTTAATTATGCAGATGGGATTTAAGATATTTGTCAGTCTTTTAAAATCAATGTGATTTTTTACAATCTTTGTTCTGTAGGAGAAGAATGAATGACAATATTCATTTTTCCATGACCTATTAAAGAATATCTCAGTTGATTCAATTTTTGGGCAATTATGAATAAAACTGCTATTAACTTTCGTGCACAGGATTTTGTGTAGATGTAAGTTTTCATTTCCTCTGGGTAAATATCAAGCAATGTTATTACTGGATCATTTACTTAGAAAAAATATGTTCGGTTTTGTAAGAAATTGACAAACTGTCTTCCAATGTGACTGAGCCATTCAGCATTTTTACCAGCAATAAATAAGTATTGTCAGTGTTGAATTTCAGCAATTATAACAAGGGTATAATGATCTCTCATTGCTGTTCTTATTTGAAAATTTTTAATGATATATTGTTGCGGGAAGTCAGGGACCCTGAATGGAGGGACCAGCTAGAGCCGAGGCAGAACATAAATTGTGAAGATTTCACGGACATTTATCAGTTCCCAAAATTAATACTTTTATAATTTCTTATGCCTGTCTTTACTCCAATCTCTGATCATAAATTGTGAAAATTTCATGGACATTTATCACTTCCCCAGTCAATACTCATATAATTTCTTATGCCAGACTTTACTCCAATCTCTGATCATAAATTGTAAAGATTTCATGGACATTTATCACTTCCCCAGTCAATACTCTTATAATTTCTTATGCCTGTCTTTACTTTAATCTCTTAATCACGTTATCTTCATAAGCTGAAAATGTACATCACCCCAGGACCACTATTGTACAAATGGATGTTAAAACATGTATTTGAACAATATGAAATCAGTGCACCCTGAAAAAGAACAGAATAACAGCAATTTTCAGGGAACAAGAGAAGATAACCATAAGGTCTGACTGCCTGTGGGGTCAGGCAGACTAGAGCCATATTTTTCTTCTTGCAGGGAGGATAAAGGGATGTGTGAGTAGGAGAAATATCGCTGAATTCTTTTCCCAGAAAGGAACAATAATAATTGAAACCCTGGCAAAGGAATTCATTCCTGGGGGTAGGTCTATACACGGCCACTCTGAGAGTGTCTGTATTATGCGGTTGAGATAAAGACTGAAATACACCCTGGTCTCCTGAAGTACCCTCAGGCCTACTAGGATTGGGAAATTCCAGCCTGCTAAATTCTAGTCAGACCGGTTCTCTGCTCTCGAACCCTGTTTGCTGTTAAGATGTTTATCAAGACAATGTGTGCACAGTGGGACATAGACCCTCAACAGTAATTCTAAATTTGCCTTGCCTTGTGATCTTTATTGCCCTTTGAAGCATGTGATCTTTGTGACTTACTCCCTGTTCATACACCCTCTCTCCTTTTAAAAACCCTAATAAAAACTTGCTGGTTTTGTGGCTCAGGGTCGCCATCATGGTCCTATCAATATGTGATGACATCCCCAGAGGCCAGCTATAAAATTTATCACTTTGTACTCTTTCTCTTTATTTCTCAGACCGGTCAACACTTAGAGAAATAGAAAGAACCTACGCTGAAACATTGGGGGCTGCTTCCCCCAATAATGTATGATATTAAACATATTTGCATATACTTATTTGCCATCAGTATTTTCATTTTTTCATTAGTAAAGTGTCTCTTAAGGTCTTCAGTCTCCTCGCTTGTTCTTTTTCTTTTTCTTTTTTTTTTTTTGATAGTCTCGCTCAATTGCCCAGGACAGAGTGCAGTGGCTTGATCACAGTTTACTGCAGCTTCGAACGCCCAGGCTCAAGCGATCCTCCCACTTCAGCTTCCTGCGTTAGCTGTTTGGCTCACTTTTAATTGGATTGTTTTCTTACCATTGAATTTTTTTTTTTTTTTTTTTTTTTTTTTGAGGCGGAGTCTCGCTCTGTCGCCCAGGCTGGAGTGCAGTGGCCAGATCTCAGCTCACTGCAAGCTCCGCCTCCTGGGTTTACGCCATTCTCCTGCCTCAGCCTCCCGAGTAGCTGGGACTACAAGCGCCCGCCACCTCGCCCGGCTAGTTTTTTGTATTTTTAGTAGAGACGGGGTTTCACCGTGTTAGCCAGGATGGTCTTGATCTCCTGACCTCGTGATCCGCCCGTCTCGGCCTCCCAAAGTGCTGGGATTACAGGCTTGAGCCACCGCGCCCGGCTTACCATTGAATTTTAAGAGTACTTTTTTATATTCTGAATACCAGTCCTTTATCAGACATGTGTTTTGCAAAAATTTTATGTCGCTTGCTAGTCCTCTCTTAATTGTGACTCTCACAGACAACACATCTCTAATTATAATGAAGTTCAACTTAGCAATTTGTTTTCCATGGCTTACATTCTTGATATATCTAAACACTCACTGTCCAACCAAAGTTCAGTCAGATTTTCTCCTATGTTATCTTCTAGAAGTTTTATCTTTTTGTGTTTGGCACTTAGATCTGTGTTCTATCTTGAGTAAATTTTTGTAAAATGTGTAAGGTCAGGTATAGATTCACTTCCTTTGCCTGTGAACGTTCATTTGTTCCAGCACCATTTGTTGAGAAGAACATCTTTGCTGTATTGTACTGCTTTTGCTCCTTTTTCAAAGATCAATTGATTATATTTGTGTGGGCTACTTCTAGGCTATTTTGTTCTATTGATTTATTTGCCCATTGTTACACCGATATCACACTGGAATTTTTACTGTAGCTTTATGTAACTCTTGAAATTGAATAGTATCAGTCTTGTGACCTTGTTCTGATTTTTCAATATTGTGTTGACTATCCTGGATCTTCTGCTTTTTCACATAAATTTTAAAATCCATTTGTTGATACCTACAAAGTAATTTGCCGCATTTCTTTATTTAAGCAATATGAATGTATAGATCAAGTTGAGAAAAACTGGTATTTTAAGAATATTGTCTTCCTATCCATAAATATGAACTATCTCTTAATTGAATTAGTTATTTGATTCCTTTCATCAGAGTTATAGTTTTTCTCATATAGATCTTATACATATTTTGTTATATTTTTATCTAAGTATTTCGTTTTTGAGAGTGTTAAGGTAAACAGAATGTATTTTTCCTTTAATTTCAAATTTCAATTGTCCGTTGCTGTCATATAGGAAAGTAATTGACTTTTGTATATTAACCATATATCCTGCAATCTTGCAATTATTGCTTATTAATTTTAGGAGTACATATGTGTGTGTGTATACATATATATAGTCATATACTCAAGAGTTATCTAAAGATGTAGATACATTTGGAGAAACATGTTGTTAGGTGATTTTGTTTGTTATGTGAACATCATAGTATATACTACACACCTAGGCTATATAGAAATGTAGCAGGATTCAGGAGGATGAGAGATACCTCGGGTTGAAGCAAGAGAATCTTTATTGAGTGCACTTAGGCCCAGCTGACTTAAACGTCCATAAAACTGGGCCCAGAATAAAGACAGCATCTGACTTTTGTGCACACTTCACAAAAGTGGGTGGGCTAGCTTGAAGCAAGCTTACAGTGACATGAAAGCAGGGATGCAGAGGCCGGACAAAGGCAGGATTGCACATGACTGTTGCCAAGCAACCCAGATGTTCATTATCTAGATTTGGGCACGGGTTTATCCTACAACTTTCACTATGGTGCCCAGGCAGCTGTAGTTCAGGTCCCCACTCAGGCTTCTCATGACCTTCATTATATTTCTTAGATAAAACATAATATTTGAAGCCACTAGTTACAGAGAACGAGAATCTATAAACTCCTTACATAAAACAAAGGAAAATTTGTTTTTCTTCTCCCTATGTTGAGGGAGTGCTGGGGGAGTCTCCAGAGCACATTAGATAATATTATCAAGACTTTTCCTGGGCCTGGGCTGTGCCTGTTGCTGCCTCTGGGACAAGTCAGCCTAATACAGGAAAATTTATTTCTCTTTCTTTTTAATTTTATTTTTCTTTGATTTCCTGCCTTATTATGGCCTTCTAGGCTACAAACCTGTACAGCTTGTTACTATGCTGAATAATGTAGGCAATTATAATACACTGGTAAGTGTTTGTGTACCTAAACATGACTAAACATAGAGAAGGTACAGTGAAAACATGGCATAAAAGATAAAAAAATGGAACATCTATTTAGGGCAGCTTCATTATAAACTTATGGGATCCCTGTCATATAGGCAGGCCATCGTTGACCTAAATGTCATTATGTGACACATGACTGTGTGTGTGTATGTGTATATACACATATGTGTATTTATGTGTATATACACATACATATACAAACATGTTTATTCATATATAAACATATAAACACATATGAACATATATAAACATATAAACATATGAATATATATTCTTTGAATATATATAAATGTATATTCACATATATAAACACATTATTTATTCATATATAAACATATATATGAAAATATATATTCCTTTGAATATTTTATATAGACAAGACAGTTTTATTTCTTCTTTTCTGTATGTACACCTTTTCTTTCCTTTCCTTTCCTTATTTTATTGTTTTAGCTAGGATTTCTAGTACAATGTTGACTAGGAGTGGTGAGAAGGATCAATTCCACCTTGCTCCCAATCTTGGGGGAATTTCATCTATTTTCTCACCATTAAGTATTATGGTAGCATGGGCTTTTTTGTAGATTTTTTAAATAAATTTGAGGAAGTTCCCCCTTATTCCTATTTTACTGAGCATTTTTGTCATAAACATGTGTTGAACCTTGTTAAATGTTTTCTTCTGCATATACATATAAATGATTTTTCTTCTTGAGTCTGTTGGTGTGATAGATTACATTATTTTTTAAATAATGAAGAAGACTTGCATATCTAGAATAAATCCCACCTGGTCACAGAGTATAATGATTTTTAAACCTTGTTGGATTCAATTTATGAATATTTTGAAGATGTTTCCCTCTATCTTCATGAGAGATATTGGTCTCTACTTTTCATTTCTTTTAATGTTTTGCCTTTTTTTTTGGTATTAGGGAAATGCTAACTTTAATGATTTAGAAAGGATTTCTTCTGCTTCTATGCTCTAGAAAATATTGTAGAAAATTGGTATTATATTTTTTAAATGTTTGGTAAAATTTACCTATGAAGTTATCTGAACCTGGTGCTTTTTTTTTTGGAGGTTATTATACATAGATTCATATCATTATATTTTCATATTTTTAAAACTTAGTATGATATCTCACTTTCAATAATTTTTCCAATATAAAAGCAATTATACTGGTTTCAAAATGTAAACAGAAACAGAAATAATCATTATTCATGAAGTTATAAGGAAAAAATACATTCTTGCTCCTGAAACAGAAATGTCCTTTGCAAAAGGCAAATATTATGGACTCATACAAACACATACACGTATAAATCAGTACAGACTCTCTGTTTAAAACTTCTCAATATTCTTCCTTCCTTACAGGATAAGCACAAGATCCTTACTATGGTCTATGAATTCCTACATGATTTGCTTCCTACTATCTTCTTAAATTGCATCATAGGTAGTCTTTTCCTTAAGTCTTAAACACCATGCTAGTTATCTCTTTCTCTCAAACCTGCCTAGACCCTTCCAGAGGGCTTTTGAAAATACAAGTCTACAGGATGTTTGCACATAGAATGTATTCCTCCTATTCCTCTGTCTAACATCCATTTCTTTCTTTGCTATTCTTTATTTTCCTTTGGTAAACTTTGTGATGCCATGTTCAGGCTCCATCATTAAATACTCCTATGAAACTGATTACTTTTCCTTCACAGAATTTTTACAACCTGTACATATATATTTCTGCAATTATTAGATAGTATTTGTTTAAATTATAAGAGAGTAAGACCAAGGAGAATAAGAATAATATTTGTCTTTATTGCTTATTATCTATATCCAGGATCCTGTGTAGTGCCTAGCATATAGTATCCACTTAAGAGCTGGTAAGTAAACAAACGCATGAATGAACAAGGAGATATTCTACTAGGACATTCAGGTAGATCTAATGATAATCTAAATTAGTAGTAACTATCATATGTGTATCATAATAACGATAGAGACAGGAGGTAGAGAGACTCTAGGCAGACAGAAGCAGGTTCCTGGTGAAGCCCTGCCTTCAAGCCAAAAAGCCTGAAACCCGCGGCCGAAAGTGAGAACTTCTATCCCCGTGTGCCTGCCCTCTCCTGATAGGTTCTTTCTAAATAATGTCTTCTTGCCAATCCAATGTTGCCTTTTCCAAAACTACCTTTGGCCTACCACGCCCCAACCTGAACCTCTAAAGACCCCAGACATAGCTGGCAGAGAGGAGGAGCTGCTGAAGGTTGGGAAGAAGGGCCGGATGTCGAGAAGGGGCGACTTTGACTTCATAGACAGCAGCTGGATGAAACAACTTGACTTCAGGAGAGAGAGAGAGAGAGAGGCAGCTTGACTTCCAGGGAGAGCGACCTGCACTTCCTGTCCTCTTTCCAGCTCCCCTCTCCACTGACAGCCTCTTCCATCAAGCAGTAAAACTCTCCACATTCGCCATCCTTCAATTCATCCATGTGACCTCATTCCTCTTGGGCACCGGACAAGAATTCAGGAGGCACCAAGTGCAGGTATCCTAAAAGGCTGTCACATTGGCCCTTTGCCCTGCTGGGAGAGGTCAACCACCCCCTGTGATGAGGCAAGGGGCCCACTAAGCTGATAACACACTCCTATCTGTGGATGGTGGAGCTAATAGAGTATTATAACATGCCCTGTTGGGCCTTGAGGTCACAGGCACCACAACTGGATGCCGCCGGCGGGTCCTGCATGGAGTTTGCTCCTGCCAGTGCTGAAGTAGCTGGCCAGTTCATGCATGGTCCCTCCTGCATGGGGTGGAGCCCTGCAGATCTGAGTCAACGTGAGTTTGCTCCTGCCAGGCTACCTGCCGTTTCTTGCACTTGATCGCTCCCTCTCCCTCCCTCACTGGTGTGCTCCCTCCCCCGAGGGGTTGAGCAGGGTGGGCTGAGTAAACAGGGCACTCCTGTCACGAGTCCTGTGAAGAGGTCAAGGAAATAACCCTACATCAAAAATATCACCTTCTTAATACCATAATTTGCATAAAACAGTGAAGCTTTTAAACTCCAAACTTTCTTTTTCTATAGAAAATGTAACACCTAAATATGTTGAGAAGTAGGGCTTGTTAATAAAGCAAACAATTGTGTTTTGTTGTGTTTGAGGATACATCTAATCTCAGCTGTTATTACCCTTTTTAAAATTTCCCATTGCTTCCTAAGAAAGTCTAAATTCTTTTGAGTGAATATTTTGCAACACCTGCAAGAAGAACAGAGAGATAAAAATGCAGGTGTACCTGAAAGGGGTAAGAAATCAAAACTCGTTTTTGTTAAATGCCAATGAAATGAAATAAAACTTATGAGACATGCATTGG
This sequence comes from Theropithecus gelada, assembly GCF_003255815.1. NCBI lineage: Eukaryota > Metazoa > Chordata > Mammalia > Primates > Cercopithecidae > Theropithecus > Theropithecus gelada. Next base: position 27,190,299 of record NC_037682.1, on the reverse strand, counting down.
TAGAAAAGTATATTGCAGTAGACACAAAGAATCCAATACTACCTCATTCAATATTAAGTTGCAGTGTTTTCCCCATTGTGTCAAGGTTTAAGCACATACCACAGTGTATTAAACATGATCCATAGGTATTTTTGGCAGGAGTTGGAATGAAACAGACAGTAAAAGCATTTTCAGAATTGCAATGATGGTTGTTAAGCATTCTCAGATCTATCATAAGGTATTTTTCCTTTCTAAATCATACAGTGCAGTTGACTGAATCAGTAAATTTAAAATGAGAAAGAAATAGATACTGGTTTGCTACAGTTGCTCTCATCAACCTAATCTATTCACTATGGGTGTAATATTAGTAGACTAGTTCAATAAGAAATACAATGGGGGTGTTAATTTCTTAACATTTATGCAAAAAAATAGACAAACTAAAAAAAAACTGTGAAAAGATAGGTGTGTCCTTATGTCACATGTGAAAAGACTGCATAACTTTCTAATCAATTAGGTGTTTTTTGGCCACGTTTTATCAGTCTTTTATTATTTTTATTTGTTTTTATTTTTTTGAGACAGAGTCTCTCTCTGTCACCAGGGCTGGAGTGTAGCGGTGCGATCTAGTTTCACTGCAAGCTCCGCTTCCCGGGTTCACACCATTCTCCTGCCTCAGCCTCCCGAGTAGCTGGGACTACAGGCATCCGCCATCACGCCCGGCTAATTTTTTGTATTTTTGTAGAGAGGGGGTTTCACCGGCCCCGGTTTTATCAGTCTTATGCTACCTGCATTATTTTAATGTAAAGGCTTTAGAAATCTTAGTGCTATCCTGAGTGAGTATTTTGAATAAACAGTCTTCCGTTTGTTGAAGAGGAAACTAAAACAAAAGCTAAATCAGATTGGATCTACAAAATTACCTGGAGAACCTAACAAAGCTGAAACACACACACACACAAACACATTGCACAGCTACAAGATACAACCTGCTAAATGATGTACTGTGCTGATACTGTCCTTTTTACTTATTAGTACACCTTATTTGCTAAAATCACTAATTATTCATGTTGTAAATCCAATAATCCACAGAAAGTCTTTTTACAGTGAATAATGCTATCGGGAAGTTACAGTTCATTTGCTCTAAAGTGGAGCTGGTGGTGGTCCATCAAGTTTAAGTGAGTCTTCTAAACTCTCACAACTAGTTAGGAACAGTCCTTTCACTGAAAATTAGTTCCTCTACCTCCCTAAAAATAATATTAAATTTATGATATAACACTATCTCCCTAGATTTGTGAGACATAATAAAGTTATTTGAAATCTTTCTCCTCTTGTTGACAGTTTCACCCTTTTGCTTTGAATCCTCATAATTTACTCAAATATTGTGGAGGTAAAAATTCAATTTACAAGTAAAACTGTACATACTTGCAATAAAAATTCCAAAATGTAGGGATGTCTATATTCCTTAGCAAAAAGGTATTGATGAAATAATTCCATTCTAAAGAGTCAGAGATAAAGTAATATAAATAACCAATTTTTTTTGTTTCATACAGCAGCTATTGTAGACAGTAGGTTGAAAACTAAAGTTTGAATATTATTTTCTTTCAGTAACCACTTTTATAGAATTAGATTTCTAGCTACCAGGGGCTATGTTAAAATTACATGAGAATAAAAGTTTTATAAAAGTTTCCTTTGCAGAACAATGTATCTTCAAATCAATGAAGACTATGTGCAAGCCCTGATAACTGTGGTTTTCCCATTTAAATTTTTTGTTTGTTTATTTTAGCTCTATCATCTCTTCTTGTTTATAAATTTAAAAAAAAGTTCATAAAATGTTCTGAAGTTATGTTTTTCTATATCATGTTTCTCCCATTTGGTTTCTACAATTTTCCAAAATGCATATAGATTGAGGAACCTGTGGCAGCATAGCATCATGGACAAGACCATGGCTTTGACATTGGATGGTCTCAGTTTAAACTCTGCTTTCATCATTTCACAGAAGATCATTTGAAGCCAGTCATGAAATAGTTCCATTATGTTACTTTATCTTAAACAAAAAGAGTGAGGTTGCCTAGTCATATATTGTGAGGATGATATGAATAGATATTTATTTATGGCACTTGAAAGACTGCTTTGACCATAAAAGTATTCAGTAAATCATCTATGGTCAGCGTGAATCAGAGAAAGTTCTTCCACCTTCCATTTCCAAATTTACTAAGTCACAGAATATGTCTTTGGAAAAAGGCCACAATGCAATAATTATGATGATTATGACAGTAGTGACAACCATAACAAGGAGAATATGAGGAAGGAAGAAAAGGAGTAAGATGGGGAAGAAAGGTTGGGTAGGGGAGGGAAGAGTTGAGGGTTTCTTTTCTTTCTTTTTTTTTTTTACAGCTGACTCTCAGACTTAAGAATAATTACATCATCTCTTTTACATGCATATTTCCATTTCCATTTTACAAACAAGGACATAACAAGCTTAGAGAGTGTGGTGGTTTTAAAGTATGCCCGCAAATTTAGTGATACTCCTTCCTTCCACAGTTGAAATTTAATTTTCCTTCCCTTTAATTTGAGGTGGACTTAGTTACTCTCTTGTAATAAACAGAATATGGTGGAAGAGATGTCATGCCACTTCCAAGACCAGGTTATAACAGAAATTGTGGCTACTTCCTTGTTCTCTTTAGGATCACTCACTTTGGGGAGGCCAACAGCCATATCATGAGGACGCTCAAGCAACCTTACGGATAGAAACATATGGCAAAGGATGGAGACTTCTGGCCAACAGAGACTGAGACCTCCTGCCATCTTGATTGCATTTTATATGAAGCCTTATGAGGGACGTGAGTGAAAACCTCCTTGTTACGCCACTCTCAATTTATGACAGACAGAAAAGGTAATAAGTATTTTTATCCATTAAATTTTTTGTTGTTGTTTCCGTGTATTTTTTTTTCTGTATTTGTCATGCAGCAATAGATAACTAGTATAGAGTTTATGAAATTTGCCTATGTTACTGAGCTACTGGGTTGTCAAAGAACGATTGTAAACCAGGTGCATTTGAAACCAAAAGTCAGTAACTTTTCCAACACAATAGGAAGGCCTCTTGCGAAAAGTTTTTGTAAAAGGAAATTCCCTAGAGCTAGCCGTCTCTGGGAGAGGCTGCCTTCCACATTGCTTTGAAAGATGGCATTCAAAATTTCAAAAGTTGGGTTATGCGATCCCCCCATTTTTCATCCTCACCAACAGGAAAATAATTAAAAAGAAATTTCAATATATTTCCCCATTGTTTTTGTCATTTATTCCCAATCTTTTATATTATTATCATTGTTTGTTTTATTGTTATTTTGATTTACTTATTTTTTCCTGGGTAAAAAATATCCAAACACTTCCTGTCTCCATGGGCCTCAGCCCATATAACTCTGTTATAAAGTATCTTTTTTTTCTTCCAGGCATACTTAATGTATCTTTTCTTTTTTTCTTTTTCTTTTTTTTTTTTTTTTTTGAGACGCAGTCTGGTTCTGTGGCCCAGGCTGGAGCGCAGTGGCCGGATCTCTGCTCACTGCAAGCTCCGCCTCCTGGGTTCACGCCATTCTCCTGATTCAGCCTCCCGAGTAGCTGGGACTACAGGCGCCCGCCACCACGCCTGGCTAATTTTTCTATTTTTTTTAGTAGAGTCAGGGTTTCACCGTGTTAGCCAGGATGATCTCGATCTCCTGACCTTGTGATCCACCCGCCTCGGCCTCCCAAAGTGCTGGGATTACAGGCGTGAGCCACCGCGCCCGGCCTAATATATCTTTTCAATACATCTTCTGTTTTTCCATCAGATCTTGTTCATAATGTTGAGGTAGCTTATTGTTACCCTATGTTGCAATTATTTCTGTTTCTGTCAGCTTCCTTCTTGAGAATTTGACATACTCATTCTTAGCTTCTTGCAATGTCTAGCCTGTAGCCTGACACAGAGCATTTTTTTTAGATGAATAAACTCTCCCTCCCAACTTGGCTCACTACATTATTTTGCCAATTGGCTTTCACACATTAAAGGAAAACCCATTGTAAACACTGGCAATGGTCTGGGCTTAAATTAACCTAAGGCCAAAGTAATAGATATTTTTCACAAGTCCAAAAGAAAAAATAAATGATATGTTAGAACATCATCTTTCTTAGTGTGTCATAAGATGAATTAAATTGTGTTAGTATTTAAATAGGTAATATCACCCAGATCTAGAGAGTGTCTGTGTGCAGGTGTGTGTGTGTGCCCACACACGTGCGTATTTGTGTCAGAAAAGCTTCTTATGTGTTTTGAAATGGTGGGAAACAATAAACAGGTCTCTATAAGACAAATCATATAAAGTAATATAAAGGAAATCTGGAAGAATGCATCCAGATTCAGCTGCAAGAATGAATTAGAGAAATTAGAGAAAATGGTTGGCAATTACAGTTCAAGGTTGTATTTGACCAACCTTTGAACCGAATTGCCTCTGTCCTTAGGAATAAGAGGGCCATGGCAAATAGAAAATACTTTGTTCCAAGGCTGAAATATAGGTGTGTTGTCAGAAAATAAACATATTTATGCAGCAAAGTTACTTGCATATATTATGGAAACTACCTCTGAAATGCAGAAAATATTGTTACCTTTACTGATAGTCATTTGGGCCCCATTTGACTGCTGATTCAACTCAAATTCAACCCTTTCTTCCCAGTCATCTTCATCTAGATATCGTGACTGGGACGCCATGCTTGGAGGTGCAGCAGCAAAAGAGAAAATATGAAATCCAGACAGGAGGAAGAAAAAGACAGAAAGATCTTGGAACACTGTCCAGATTTTTGAGCCATGGCACCAGGCTTGCACTGCCTATTTTTAGACTTCTTGTGATGTAGACCATAAAAACCCTGTTGTCCGAGGGCGTAGCGCCAAAGGCCTCTAAACCAGGGAGGTTCTGATTAATAACTGGTTTCAGATAAAAATGTAGACAACCATCACATGCACTCTGGGTTCTATGAGACTTTGCTGGGTTCTATGAGACTTTGCTGTACTCTAGTCCCAGAGCACTTTTTTTTTTTTTTTTTGAGGTAAAAATGTACTTTCATCTCAGTAAGGGAATTCAGCAACCACACAGAATGGAAAAGGTCGGTCAGATGGTTGCCTTTCATAAAGCAGTAGCACCTCTAAGGCTTCCAAATGTTTGCTTTATAAACTACCCTCAGCCTGTCACTTACAATTTCCATTTTCATTATAAATCAGCAGCAAAATGTGCCGACTGTCTGTGTTGCAGTAAAACACAGCTGTTTCCATTTGCTCTCCTATCAGTTTCATTCTCACATCATTCTGCATTGGAATTGAATTGAATCATTCATCCCCAGTACAAGAAATGTTCTGCAGTTTAGTAGCAGGCAAATCTTACTCTTTAATTTCACTTTTTTTTGGGTTTCCCAATAGCCTAGAATGGGGACTTCAGTTTTCCACTCTGGCATTTGTAATATGGAATGTGTTAGTGTTCAGGATAAATAAAACAAACATCTGACTGCTTCTTACTCTCACATGAAATTAAAAGAAGTTTTGCTAAACCCTGCGTTTCAAAATGTAGTAAGATTCTTCAATTCCAGGTAACTGCATAAAGGAGTATCAGTTTCTAAGACAGGAAAAAATGTGGTTTGTATGTATATTGTAAGAGGTAGGGGATAAAAGATTAAATGTGAATTATGATTATGATACTTCCAAAGAATCTTGCAATTTCTAGCCTGTAGACTAACACAGAGCATTTTTTTAGATGAATAAACTCTCCCTCCTAACGTGGCTCACTACATTATTTTGGGTATTATTTAATAACCATTTTGTTCATAGTGTTGTAGATTTTTCAGATATTGACAACATACTATCTCAGATCTTTAAAATATATTCAAGTAGACATTATCAATACCTACTTATACATAATGAAAGTGTGAATTAGAAAGATTATTAATATTAACTCAACATCGTATAATCCAGTGTCTGGAACATCAAAAATACTTTTTTGAATGAATGAATAAAGATATCAATTAATAAGTTTTCCAGCTGGAATTCTAATTCACGCCAGTGCTGCTTTTCCAGAGTACAGTTTCTTACCCGTGTTTGCATCACTAGTTTTTGGAGTTAGGCTCTGCTCAATACAAAGCGGGTTATGTTGGGTGAACTCTCATCTATGCCCTGTGCTATTTCTTTGCTTATGATTTCTTTTCATGCCAGCATTCCCAGGTAAGTTCCCATCCACAGGCATGGGGCCTGTCGCTTATTGTTCATGGATACCTTCAGACTGAAGTCCAGTGGCATTGCATCCTCCACCTCCTGGGTTCAAGGGAGCATATCTGACTAATTTTTATATTCTTAGTAGAGAAAGGGTTTCACCATGTTGGCCAGGTTGGTCTCGAACTCCTGACCTCAAGTGATCTGCCTGCCTCGGCCTCCCAAAGTGCTGGGATTACAGGTGTGAGCCACCACACCAGACCCTGTTCATGGATGCTTTTAATGTTACACTTGCCATGAGGATACTAAGGGATATTGTAGTCTCTCAAAGGTTGGCAGATAGTTACGGGTTAAGGATATGTGGCATGAGCCAGGCATCAAGTCCACTCCCAGAGACTTAAAATTGTGTGAGAGCTCTGGGCACAGTCAGCTTCCCCTGGTTTACCAACTGAATAGATGGCTGGAGAGGACTTTGATTTTACTGCTTCTTGCAGTTAGTGCTTTATATAGAAAACTTTATCATTCTAACTCAGCCCCAAATCTTCTTTCTCAGAGATCTTTTGTTCTGTTCTCTCCACTTTTTTGCTTCTCACCCACATCGTTCCTCGTTATGAAGACTGATTGCACTTCCCTCATTTTTTGTCAAAATAATACTTAAAAACACATCAACAAGAGGCCAGTTGCTCATCAAAACCAGAGTAAAATAATAATCAACAGAAATTTCAGAAACTCTTTTTGAGAAAAAAAAGCACAAAGCATTCCTTAACTTGGAAAGAAGAACAATATTTTTGGTCTTTCTCAGAAAAAATCAAAATTTATACTTTTCTACCAATAACTGGGCCTCTAATATAGCAAATTAAAATAAAAAGATTTTTTTTTAATTTAACATTTTTATTTTACTATCCAGGATTATTAAAAATAGACTTTTTTAAAGAGCGGTTTTAAGATCACTGAAAAATTTAACAGAAAATTCAGGGTTCCCGTATATCCTCTGGCCCCACACATACATAGCCTCCTCCTTCGTTATCAACATCCTGCACTAGACTGGTATATTCATTACAACTGATGGACCTACATTGAGACATCATTATCACTCAAAGTCCATTGTTCATATTAAGGGTCTCTCTTGGTGCTTTACATTAAATGGATTCTGACAGTTGCATAAAAACAGGTATCCACCTGTGAATCATACAGAATCATCTCACTGCCCTAATAATCCTCTGTATTCCTCTAATCTTCCTTCCCTCCCTTTCTTCTAGCTACTGGCAACTACTGATCTTTTTACCATCTTCATAGTTTTGCCCTTTCTAAAAATATTACGTGGTTGGAATCATACAGTATGTAGCCTTTTCAAATTGGCTTCTTTCACCTGGGAGAGTATGTTTACATTTCATCCATGTGTTTTTATGACTTGAATCCTCATTTCTTTTTATCACTGAGTAGACTCCAGTGCCTGGATGTAACTCAGTTTATTTATCCTTTCACCTACCGGAGGGCATCTTGGTTGCTTCCAAGTTTTGGCAACCATGATTAAATCTGCTATTAACATTCGTGTGCAGGTTTTTGTGTGGACACAAAAGCCTTTGTTTTTCAAGTCCTTTTCAGTAAATACCAGGGAACACAGTTGCTGAATAGTATGCTAAAGTACGTTTACTTTTGGAATAAACTGCCAAACTGTCTTTCAAAGTGGCTGTACCATTTTACATTGCTTCTAACAATGAAAGAGATTTCCGTTGCTCCACATCCTTACCATCATTTGGTGTTATTAGTAGTCTTCATTCATTTTGTGCTGCTGAAACAAAATACCTGAGACTGGGTAATGTATAAAGAACAGAAAATTATTGTCTCCATAGTCTTGGAGCTGGAAAGTCCAAACTCAAGGTGCTGGCAGGTTCATTTGTCTAGTGAGAGCTTCTCTCAGAAAGGATGGCTTTTTTGCTACATCCTGGGAAGAAGAAGAATGCTGTTTCCTCATATTGTGATAGGCAGATGGGCAAGCTAACTGTGTGCTTCATAAAGTCTCTTTTAAAAGTTTCTTAATCTCATTTACAAGAAAGAAGCCGTCATGGCCTAATTACCTCTTAAAGGCCCCACCTCTTAATACTATCATATTGGCAACACCTGAATTTTGAAGGGGGCACATTTAAACCGTAGCATCAGTATTTGGAATTTTGGCCATGATAATAGGTGTACTGGGTATCAATGTTGTTTTAATTTGCAATTATCTAATGATGTATCATCTGGGGCATCTTTCCATATGCTTATTTTTTCATGTGTATATCTTTTTTGGTGAGGTTTTCATTCAGATATTTTAACCATTTATTTTCTTATTGTTGGGTTTTAAGAATTCTTTGTATATTTTGGGTAACAGTTCTTCATCAGATACGTCTTTTGCAAATATCTTTTCCGAGTCAGTTGCTTATCTTATTCTCTTGACAGTGTCTTTTGCAGAACAGAGGTTTTTAATTTTAATGGAGTCAAGCTTAGCAATTATTTATTTCATGAATCAGGGTGTTGTCCCCAAAAAATTCATCATGACACTTATAGTCATCTATATTTTCCCTTGTTATCTCCTAGTAGTTTTAGAGTTTTGTGCTTTACATCTTGATGTATTATCCATATCGAGATGGTTTTATAAAGGGTGTAAGTTCTGTATCTGTAGATGTCCAATTGTTGTAGTGCCATTGGTTGAGGACTGTTGCTCCTCTAGTGTATTACATTTGCTCCTTCATCACAGATCAGTTGACTATGTGGGTCTGTTTCTGGACCCTATTCTACTTTATTTCACTGATCTTTTTCCAGGAATTTTTATGCTTATCTTATGCAATGCTAACAGCAAATGGATAAGATAGCTATTATTACATTTATTTTGTAGATGAGAAAATTTAGGTCTTTAGGGGAAAATTACTTTGCCCAGTACCTGACCAAACTATATTCAAATTCATCTCTGTATTGCTCCAAAACTTTTGCTCATTCTATTAAACCAAATTCAACACTTATACAGAGGAATTGGAGTGGAGTACACAACAAATTGATGATTAGAATGAACTCAACATTATTTTATCCCACATGCAGTGGCTCCTTTCCCTTTTATTATATCATTCTTTATTCCACTCACATATTTTCAATCTTTATCTGTGTCTGGATCAATGGAAATTCGGGTTAAGAATTTTAATGGCTATCATAAGTGTCTGAATTATAAAAGTGGCAACATCTGAAATTGCTCCATATTTAAAGCAAACATAGTATGAATAACTTGAAATATTTACATATGGGCACATTTTTCTACTCATTTCCTGAGCATAGGACCAAATAAGATACTAATTCTATTAAGAAGTCTCAGCTGGGCACAGTGGCTCATACCTGTAATGCCAGCACTTTGGGAGGCCAAAGCAGGTGGATCACGAGGTCAGGAGTTCAAGACCAGCCTGGCCAGTATGGTGAAACCCTGTCTCTACTAAAAATACAAAAATTAACTGGGCATATTGTGTGCACCTATAATCACAGCTACTCGGGGGGTGAGGCAGAGGAACTGCTTGAACCGGGAGACGGAGGTTGAAGTGAGCCAAGATAGCACCACTGCACCACTGCACTCCAGCCTGGGCAACAGAGTGAGATTCTGTCTTTAAAAAAAAAAAAAAAGTCCCAAAAAGAACAATACCAATTATTTGCTTTTATAAAGCTCTTTATAATTCATAATATCATGGGAGGAAAAAAAAGTTAATTAAATGTGACCCAGTTTGCAAAAAAAGGTATCACATGTGCTTTTGTTGCTGGCCTATTTTTAAAGTGCTCAGTGTACACACCCTCACTGGGGATACTGCTTGACAGATGAATCTGTCACTGAGAAAAAAGATAATCATGTTATTAAAAAGTATCCTAAGAGAAATCAGAAAACTCCTTGTAAGTAATGCAGATTTATCTGAAATAAGATGTACAAAAGACTCATTAATATTTTTTGAGATAAAGTTCTTTATTTCCCTATCCTAAATTGTACACCAACAGAAGTTTAAAGAACATGTTATTGATTTGGAAATAGTATTTTCTCAATGTAAAGGGAGTATTTTGAAAAGGAACAAAATGGTGTCAATGGTTTAAAAAATGTCAAATGGTAAGCCAGCTTTATTATTCATACATATTATGTAAACTATAGACTATAATGATTTCAAGGAATTTAAAACATTTAATAATCAATTAATTGAACATTTTTTGATTTTCTACTTCCAGCAGATATTGAAATTAGCTTTTTTTTCTATGTTATTTACTGGCCTATTTCAGCATATTCAGAAACATTAGAAGTAAATCAAGGACAAGATGCATCAAAGTAAAAGTGATTGTTGACTATTGAACTTGAATAGACTGTTAATGAATCTTAACTGAAGTACTTTACTTTCTTCAAATTTTAGTCTGCATGAATGTGATTATAGTTTGAAAAGTGATTATAAAATTGTGTACTAGAATTTTGAAGTGATTTCTCAAGTGTTTCCCACATTATATTCACCCTTCTCTGAAGTAAATTGACACTTTTCCCTTATTCTCAGTTTTGAACATTACATTTGGACTTTAAAACCATTTTAATGAACCTCTTAAAAAATATAGCCATTCATTTTTTTAAATGCTTATTTCTTTTCTTTCTCGCTTTCTTCTTGTCAAATTAAAGAGGAAAATCCTCAATTAATTTCATCTGTCAAAATACAGTTTTCTCCATTAAAATATCCTAATTAAGCATAATAATAACAACAATTTTGGGGGTAATTATTTTGTTTTAGGAATGTTGCTAAGCCCCTTTATATGAATTACTTCCTCCTTTTCTTGGTTCTACAATTTTCTAAGTCATCTTTTCAAGAATATATTTAAGAGAGTGGCTATATAAGGAAATAATATTGACCAAATATTTTATAAGAATTCAACCTAATTAAATGCGTATTTGACTTTTTAAAAAAATATATTTATTTTAAACAGTCTTAAATAAATACAGATAAAAATTCCGTAAGGTTGATAATACAGAGAATAATTGTGGGTAAATAATAAACTTCCAAAAGGATATAATTCAGGCAACATGGAGCTAGCTTGGACTAGCTAATGCAGATAGCAAGAACTGGTTGGAATCTGAATAATATTTTTATGAAATGTGCATAGCAGTATTTTAAGGATGGTGAGGCTACTAGATCTCTAAAATAAAAAGACAAAGCTGATTTTATTGTTCACTATAATAAGAGAGAGCTGTGCTGGTCAGTCATAGTCTCTGTGAGCAGAACAGAGCAGACTACTGATTTTATATAGAGATTCAGGGAAAAATGGAGTTCAGGGATTGGTAGATATTCCTTCTAGAAGTTTCAGTAGATGACATCATTTGTAGAATTGCAGTCACTAGGATGAGACTGTTGTTGCCTGGTTGGTATTCAGAGGCACACTTCTTAGAGCTATTGTGTTCACTGTTGACTGGCTGACTTTTTCAGAAGCAAGAGATTCACTCAGTTCCACTGGAAGGAAATGTGTCTGTTTAACAGAGTGGTCACTGATCTATTGAATGGGTTGTATTAGTCAGGCTCAAACAGAGAAGCAGAATATGTGTAGACATATATGCAAATCCAATGTCATATATAGTAGGTGGTCAGAAAGGAAGCATCATGCGTGGGCTGGAATTTCCTGAGTATGGGCCAAGTTATTGTCATAGGTGAGTTTCTTTCTCTCTCCCCAGGGAATTTATAGCCTTCTTCTAGGGGGTTCCAACTGAGTAAGTAATGCCCACCCAGGATAATCTCTCCTAGTTAATGACCATTTTTTATGGATTTTTGTTACATTATCTCTTCACAACAACAACCTGTATTAGGGTATAATTGGATAAGGAAAAAAAGGAATATGCATGATACAAAATGGTTATTTTTCCCTTCCTTCCTCCAACTTTTGTAGGACAATAACTCTTGTAGTTTACCTACCAAATAACATAGGAGCAAGGATATTCCAGAGAAGAAAGTTTAGTCTACCCAAGGTGAAAACACAAAATCGTTACACGTTTTCTACGGGCACAGAACAATCAATCTTTTTGTATGCTTGCCGGAACTTTTGAACTGATCTTTTCCACTCTTTCCTCCTTTCTCTAATTTTCTTTTTCTTTTTATTCTCATAGCTTTTGTCATCCTTCATGTACTACATCAGGGAATGTATGTGCTATAGCAGAATATGAGAGCAAAATACTTTTTTTTTCTTTTGGCCCAAAAGCAAAGGCCCTTGAAGAACCAAAAGCATTACAGCAGACATAAATAACTTTGAAGAATTTATCATGAGGACTATTGAGCCTTTATTATTCCTAATTTCTGTCTTTTAATTTGAAAACAAATATTTTGTGGAGAATAGGCATAGATGGTAATATGGTCTAAATGGAAGTGATGAGTATATAAGCAAAGGTGATTGTAGTGTAGAAAAGAGGTAGAGCACTGGAGAGCTGGCATAACCCCATATAAAGTTTATAGGATTCAAGATGAGAGGGAAGTTTTATATCCAATTTAGGATAATGTTGTACAGATGAATTGAGACATCTGGGATGGGAAAAATCACTATATCATATATCTTGTTAGGTAAGTTGCTTAGATTAAAAGACATTTTCTATGCCCAGTCGAAAGAGAGTAGATATCTCCTATGCTTCTGAATAGCAGAGAAACAGCAGAGAACATTTCTGAGCCTCAAGGAACATTTAGAGTATGGCCTGTGTGAATTTAGGACTGAGGGTCAGATGAGTTAAAGTCACCTTGTTGAAAGCTTGACTGGGTCTTTGGCTTGATAAACACATCTGACCTCCACTCCCAAGTAAAGTTAAAAAGAATTAAAAACTCAGACATAATCTGATGGAAAATGTGGAAATCACTTTCGATATAATACCAAATTTGTGTCATTCTGCTAGAAAAGTGACTTAAAATAGAAATTAGAACTTATAGCAATAAAATTATATTTATTAAAATTCAAATACATAAAATGTTCATATACTTAACAATTATCAAATCCTAAATTGTAATACTACTTACCATCTTAATGTTTTAAATAATTTATATATATAAATTATAAAAATGATTTTCATATATTGCTTATATATGTAAATTACATAAATGATTCATATATACGTAGCTTATATATACATGGCATTAAAAATTGATATATTCCTATAATAATATAAATTATACATAACTGAATGGTGACTTTGGTCCTGTCCTTTTACTTTTTTGATATAATATAGTTGGTTGTGTTTATGAATGCTACCTGAAATAAGATCCCTCCCTTTTTTTTTTTTTAAGAATTTCACTATCGTGAAGCATAAAAATAATATAAGAATATAAGACTTTAAATCCTTCCACATTCTGCTGGTCAAAGAATATGTACTATTGTATGTAATAATACCTAAGTCATTCTTCCACTCTGAACTCAATCCAATTCTATTATTTGATTTTGGAAATGGATTTTGAACATGGACTTGTATGTCTAATCTGATTATTATTTTCCTATTCTTTTCTATTTAAATGCTGAGTGGCAGAGCTATATTTAGGAAGGCAATGATTTCATTACACCAATAGAGGGAACTGCCTTTCTAACAAAAGAGCAAAAGCCAAGTTGGCTAAGCAAGAATATTTCCCATCACACTGAAGAAGCCACAAGAGAAACGCCGACAAAATGTCACCTCAAACACAGTGACAACAGGATTACCGAAATCTAATTAGCCATTTCATTAACTGAATCCTGTCTGTGGAGATGGCAAACAATGGGGACTCAGAAACATCCATTCATTAGAAATATATGAAACTGTCAAGAAGATTATTCCATAATTTGTTCCTTGTTTTTTTTTTTTCAGGTGGTGCAGATGGAGTTAGGGTGGTGGAGTGACTTATTAAAAGGTCATATTTCAGACGTTGTAAAAATTGAGGACACTTTCAGGGAGCTAAATTTACTATTGTAGATATATTGACGATTATAACTTTGAAATCTTCTTTCTTTTTTTCGTCCCACATAAGTTAGTTAGGTAAATTTATGGACATGATGTACGAAGAGTCATATCTTGACAAAAATCATTAATAAGATGCTATTTATCTCAATTGCATCTTTACATAGCACTTACATTGTCAATGGATTGATTAAATGTTAACTCTTTGAAGACAGGTGTCTCATTTTGCTTGTTTTTATAGCCATAGGTTTTAGTGTCTGAGAAATTTTTAAAGTAACAGATAAATGAGTGAAACAATTTTTTTTAAATAAACAAAAAATTTTAACCTCAAGAAGAACAAAGTGGTATGAATCCAAGGGAAGTGAAAAGAAATTGATGGCAGGATTACAATTTCTGATTGACTGAAAAATTCACCTGTTCATTAATGTAATTTCCTGGTAACATATTAAGAATTGTCACTGAATTTTGATGAAGATGGTATTGCATATTAAAAGCATTGCAATAGAGGGCAGTCTAGTTTCTGCAGGCTGTATCTTTTTATTTTGGACCTGGTCAGTGTATCTTCAATGGCTACTGTACATTATCAATGCACACAGTGTATTATCAAGCCAGTCGTCACTTAATTTGTGGAATTTGTGGCTGCTATTTTGTGACTTGGTTTCTCTCACTCGAAGAACAGGATTTTCCACTGGGTTGATGGTGAAATCTTGACGTTAGCCCATCTGCCTGCAGGGTGTGGTTTTCAATGCCTCGATGAAGCATATAGTTGTATTATTTAACAGAAAGATGAACAGACGAAGGTGAAGGAACATTCTTTGTCCACAAAAACGAGCAACCTTCACCCCCGCCAGCAAAAAACAGACTGTTATGTAAAAGTCTAAAAGACAGAGGCAAGAAAAGGCCTAGACAGATCTGAAAGATGTTAAGAATGGCCTTTCAGATAACCAAGAATATCAACTGAAAACACTTTTAAGCTATCTAGCTTCATTTATACAATTGAAGATATATTACTTCCAGCAAAGTAAAGAACAATTTGCTGACACTAAAGTTGTAGGGAGTTATTTGATTTTAGGCATGAAGTTTCACAGGATTACCAGGATGCTGAATACACTTTCATTCGAAGGTGGCTCCATTTACAAAGTATGGGAGCTGGTGCTGTGTATTGCCAAGACAACAATTACAACGTGAGAAGTTCAGATGAGCAGAATGGCCATTTTGGTAATAGGCTTGATTAATTCGTTGATTGATTTAGGGGGTGGTAATTGTGTAGGCATCCTGAGGATAATGCAAAGGTTCTTTAAGAACAAAACTTTCAGCATGTTGTCCATTATTGTATCACAGAATATACCACCAGACATAACAAAAAGCCAAAATTCTAACTAATTAAGGAACACTTATATCTCTATGAACCAACACTTTCCAGAAGAAGAGGCTGTAACTCAACTCTATAAGCTTAAGACATTGAAAACTTTAAAAGTTTGCCCATAGAAAAATAAAATTCTGCAAGAACAACACAATGGCTATTCAGGACATTTAATTTTTTTCCACATATATTGAATTTGTTCAAAAACTAATTTTCTACCTAGAGCAGAAGCCACAGCAAACAAACAAACCTAATAATAGAATATTGGTTTAGAAGACTAAACAATGAGATTAATGAAGTAATGTATTGCATGGGAGAAAACAACACTAAAAATACTTTAAATAACAGAATTGGTTATTTTAAATTTAAAAGTAAAGAAAAAAATTTTTTTAGTTTTCTTTAGGGTTTACATATTGTCAGAAGAAAATGTCATTTTTAAAGACTGAACTTGAGCTAGTATCTTTATAAAGGGATTGTCTATTAGTTACTTTATTGACTGGGATTAACAATGACCTTCTTCAGTTAAATACAGTTACTTGTTTGTTTGAACTGAGGTCTTAGATATTCTCCTGTAATTGATGTTGATCAGTATGAGATTATGAGCTTAAAAATAAAAACATACTTCTCAGTGAAAATCAACCTAAGACAATATTTTTGTTCAATTCCAATTCCCGTATGAGACTAAATCTTTTTAAACAAAACACTAGTCTTATGAAAAAAGCCTATTATTATGTTCAAAAAATAATAGTCTCAATTTATTAATCTATAAAATGGGGCTAATAATATACACCTTTTAAAAATGTTATACAAATGCTAGAGAAAACGAATAAGAATTTGGAAACAAAATTATATACTTTTCTCTGTCACTAATTTAAATCACAGAGGTCTTTTTAATCAAACTATCCAGCTAGCTGGAAAAATAAGAGCTCTCCTTTGTGAAAAGAAACTGACTGGCTGGGCCCGGTGGCTCAGGCCTGTAATCCCAGCACTTTGGGAGGCTGAGGTGGGTGTTATAGAAAGTGTCATAGCAGGGAGACTTTCAGTTCCAAAATGGCAGCTGGCTTCCCTCCTACCCACAGAAAACCTATATATATATATATATATAAATATATATTACATATATATTTATATATATATTTATATATATTTTATATATATATATATATAAAGCACTGAGATTGTCACCAGTTGTATTCTAGAACTCAAAAATGAGGATAAGTAATTTCCCAGGGTCACAGAAAACTTAAAAACTCTGAGCAAACAGTAAGATAATTTAATTTCATGTATGCAACAACTATCCCCCCAATCTGCCTGGCACCAAGAGTGCAAAAAATTTCCCCCAACTTACCATTTCTACACTGGAAAAAGTGAGATCGAGGTGGACAATCAGCTTCTCCACCAACCTGGGTCCTTCGTCAGGAGACCTTTTCATGCCTCAATCCACGAGAAGTATTGTGAGTACCTGAAGGGAGACAAATCTTTGAGGACAGCCAGAGAGAAAGGGGAAAGATGGTAACATCATCCCCATCTCTGGAAACCCTGCTCTGTAACTTGGCCAAAGGAGATGACAAATCAGAATAGCATTTCTATTCATATTCAGCAGCAGCATGCTGTAGGAGGCACATTCTGTAAGTGTCCTGGGCTCAAATCCCTGGCTGGCCTTTTTATGCTCCCAGGATATCCCATTTGTGACCTCCCCTATTCCTGCCAGGAAGCACTTATGATCTGCTAGAGCTGAGGCAATCCTGAGCTTTAGGTAACATCTGGTGCCAAAAACTAGGCAATGACCTAGGAAAAAATTAAGAAATTTAACAGGTAAATTATAAAGAATCTCTAAGCAAACATAACCAACAAAAACCAAAACAAGCCAGATAGAGAATACTAGAATAAATAAATAAACCTTCAAAGCAAAGACGTTGATGTATAATACATGTAGAAGTAACAACAGCAAACAGGGAACTATGACCACCACAGACAGACAAAGCAGGGTACCAGTGACTGACCTCAATGAGATGGCAATATGTGAGATCTCTGACCAATAATTCCAAATAAAACTTTTAAGGAAAATCAGTGATCACCAAGATAACACAGAAAAACAATTCAGAAATTTATCACATGAATTTAACAAAATGATTGAAGAAAACAAAAACCCAGAAATTTGAAAACTGAGAAATACATTTGCTATACTGAAAAATTCATTGGAGGCTTAAAACAGCAGATGGGCCAAGCAGAGAAAAATGAAAAATCAGTGAGCTCAAAGATAAGCTATTTGAAATTATATAATCAGAAGGGAAAAAAGGGGGAAAAAAAAAAAGGAAATGGAGATATGGAATAAAAATACCTCAAAAGACCAAATCTAAGGATTATTGATGTTAAGGAGGGCGTTGAGCAACAGCAAGGAGTAGAGAGCTTATTGAAATAAATAATAACAGAATACTTTCCAAAACTCGAGAATAACATGAATGTCTAGGTATAAGAAGGTAAGAGAATGCCACACAGATTTGCTAAATAAGACAACCTGAAGGCATTTGGTAATCAAGCTCTTGAAGGTCAAAGGCAAAGAGAGGATCCTAAAACAGCAAGATTAAAAAAAAAGCAAGTAACATATAAAGGAACTCCAACTCATCTGGCAACAGATTTCTCAATGGAAACCATACAGACCAGAAAGGAGTGGGACCAAATTTTCCAAATGCTGAAAAAAAAAAAGAAAAAAAGAAACTGATATTTAAGAATACTTTATTCAACAAGTTAGTCTTTTATTATGAATGAGAGGTAAAGTCTTCCTGAAATAAACAAACCTAAGATAATGTATAATGACCAGACCTGTCTTACCAAAAATGCTAACGTGAGTTATTCAATCAGAAAAAAAAAGAAAAAAAAAAAAAACACTGATGTGCAGAAAAAAAAAATGAAGATATAAAACCCACTGGTAAAATTAAATACAAAGACAATGCCAGAATATTCACATACTGTAACTATGGTGTACAATCCACTTAAAACTCTACCATGAAGCCCAAGCAAGTCTGTCAATAACGACAATAGCTATAGCACTCTGTTAACAGACAGGCAACATAAAATATGTAAATTGAGACAAACAAACATCAGAATGGGGGGACTAAAGATAAAGTATAGACATTGTTTGTTTATTTTTGTTTATTCTTCTTTCTGTGATCTAATAACAGTAATGTGTGATTTCTGATTTTGTAAACCTTGTAGTAACCACAATGCAAAACCTGAAATAGATACACTAAAAATAAAAACCAACAAATTAAAGCATAGTACCAGGAAAAAAATCATCCTTAACCACCAAGGATGACAAAAGATAAAAAAAAAAAAAAAGAAGAAGAAGAATAGAGGGGAACACAAAACAACCAGAAAGCCAGCAACAAAATGACAGTAATAACTCCTTACTTGATAATAATACTGAATGTAAATAGGCTAAATTCTCTAATTAAAAGACACAGAGTGGTTGAATGGATGGCAGGGGTTGGGAGTATGGGGGAGGGATAGCATTAGGAAAAATACCTAATGTAAATGATGAGTTGATGGGTGCAGCAAACCCACATGTCACATGTATACCTATGTATCAAACCTGCACGTTGTGCACATGTACCCTAGAACTTAAAGTATAATAAAAAACATCCAAGTATATCCAACTATATGCTCCCTGTAAAATCCCATCTTACCTGTAAAGATAAACATAGACTGAAAGTGAAGTGATGAAAAAATGTATTTCATGCAAATGAAAACAAAACAAAAAAAGAACAAAAGTAGCTACACATATATCAGATAAAATAGACTACTTGTCAGAGACTATAAAAAGAGACAAAGGTCATTATATAATCACCATAAAGTGATTACATAGCAAAAGATGTAAGAATTATACAAATCTATGCAGTACACACTAGAGCACCCAAGCATATAAAACAAACATTAATAAATCTAAAGGGAGAGATAGACTGAAATACTAATAGTAAGAGGCTTCATCACCTCACACTCAGTAATGGACAGATCAGGTAGACAAAAAATCAAGAAAGAAACATTGAATTAAATTATACACTAGACCAAATAGGCCTAACTAACATCTACAGAATATTTAATCCAACTGGTACACAATACACATTCTTTTCATCAGCACGTGAAACATTCTCCTGAATAGATCATATCTTAGGTCACGAGGCAAGCCTCAACAAATTCAAAGAGTAGAAAAATATATAAAATATTTTTCAGATGATGATGGAATAAAGCTAGAAATCAATTACTAAGCACAGGAAGTCAAGAATTATATATATTTATATATATAGCTGTTGAAATGTAAGAATAAATTTGGATAAAATAAAATAAATTATCATCTACAACATCAACCAAAACAATGCTTTTTCATAAAGTTTTTAAAAAACTGGCATATTAACCTTCACTGTTAAATTTTAGGGTATTGGGGGTTTTTTGGGATAGAAAGCAGGAATAGTAATTGAGGGAAGACCAGAGGTGTCTGAGGCCCTCAAAATGTTTTATGCATTAACCTCTTTGGAGGTTTCACAAGTGTGCATGTTTGGATAATTTATGAATACATATAGTTATGTTCTGTGTCCTTTTCATGTGTGTAAAAAATAAAATGTACTTAAAGTGAAAAATTTGGCATGAATGTATAATGTCATAAAATGTCAAGAAATAAAAATAAGTAGTGATTAGTCTTTAAGTTGTGATTAGTCTTTATTGTTACTTAGAGAATAATTGCAGGAATTCTTAAAAGTCAAATGGCCTGAATTCTAATGGATTCAAGTTTCTTTTAGTTTTGTACTTAATAGTTCACTCTAAGTTAAGAGCAAGAACATTGCTTAGTATTTTTTAAAGTTATTCCACTTAATGCACAAAGCAGCTTTATAATGGATTCCCTCAGCAATTTATGCTAAACCAATCCCTAACTATTCTTTAGAAAGGAATTATTCAAATGTTTATCCGATGCATTTTCAAACAGTTTGTTAACTTTATTAGTGTCTTTGCTGAAGATTCAAAAATGTCTAAATATGTGGATTTTCTCTATTGAATATTTATCTTGTATATTTATTTATAGCACTTACCCCTCCATATTCTCATTCATCTAGTACCTGACTGTAGAATGAGCTCCTATGTGCCCAGAAATAAGCCTAATTTGACTGTGTCAATCCAGTATCCAATATTTGTGACACACACACGTATGCAAACCTTATATTTTGAAAGAATCAGTGTTGAATGGTATCTAATTGGTTTGGATTCAGGTTGATAATAATACTTCTAATAAACTCAAATGTATTCTTTGATACTAAAGATTTTAAAAGTCCATCTACTACTTAAAAGCCAAAGCAAAAATATCCCATGTGTCAGAGTCACTTGGTAGTGCAGCTCATACCTAGCATAGAATGGAGCTATCATTTTCTTCTATGCTAAAAATGCATTCTAGAAGTGCCATTTGAAGAAAAGCAAGAAAGCTAGCTTATATATAAGCTTAATGTTTAATTTATATTTATGAAAAACAATAAGTAACATGAATTATTAATTGTCCTTGTAGTAAATATTTTTAGAGTATATTATAAACTGAAAGCTGTAAAAACTTTAATAAAGGACTTTTACATAAATTGTGGGTATACATTATACATGAATAAATACATAAACACTATGCATCATGGGAAATTTTCATATAATACATTATCACAAGTACTCCTCATTTCAACATAGCAAAGCATGCATTAGTCTATCTCAGAAGATAATAAGTTTAAGACTCAGATGGGCCTTTTTTTTTTTTTTAATCAGGGGGAAGCCAGGGGCGAATGCTGACTTTATGCCTGACCCTTCACCACGGGCTTTTATACAATGTTTTGTCTAATTATACATTAATTCACTTCACATACATTCACAGATCTATGAGTCTTACTACTCCTCTAGTTTTACTAGTTAGAAAAATGATACTATAAGATTGATTTATAATCAGACCAAACAGGGTTCAAATTTCTATCTTCATTGCTATTACTAGATACTTAAGCTCTTATATGTTTATTATTTTATAGATGTAATAATATATTTGATCAAAACATTAGATTTTTGTGATAATTAAAGGAAATAATGAAAAAATTGGGGTAGCAGCGTACATGACACACAGTGTTTAATAAATGTTATTTTGCAAATAATAATAATAATTTGTACTTTCCATTTGAACAAAACACCATTACTGAGGAATCTTTGAGATGTGGATTTTTGGAGTACTTTTTAAAATTCAATTTGTGTAAATAAAACCGAATTATTTTTCTATTTTCCTTAGCTAAATTACACATACTAATGCAGGCTTACTTTTTAAACATTTCTACACTGAAGACTAAGACATATTTTTAATTTATACTTTAAACTCTATTAAAAAGAATACAACAATGGTTAACGTAGTTTTAATTCATTTATCTGGTCAAGAATTACTTATAACTTTGAAAAAATTGACTGCACTAGCAAAAATCATAAAATCTTAAAAAACTTAGGATAGATAATAAAAAATAACCAAAATACTATCTGAGTAAGAGACTCATTTTTTTGCTTAAATATGTTCACACTATACACATATATTTGTAGAGAATCAATTTTTTGCTTAAATATATTCACACTATATACATTAGAGTAAATGCTTACATTTAAAGAAGATTGTTTCTTCTTTCTTAAAATATTTCTTTTGGTATTTGTGAGAATTGTTATAGTGTTTTTTTAGTGGCCTGCAATTGTTTATTATCATTTATACTCCTTAATACTTCTTTTTTTTTTTTTTTAAATTTATTTATTATTATTCTACTTTAAGTTGTAGGGTACATGTGCATAACGTGCAGGTTTGTTACATATGTATACTTGTGCCATGTTGGTCTGCTGCACCCATCAACTCATCATTTACATCAGGTATAACTCCCAATGCAATCCCTCCCCCCTCCCCCCTCCCCATGATAGGCCCCGGTGTGTGATGTTCCCCTTCCTGAGTCCACGTGATCTCATTGTTCAGTTCCCACCTATGAGTGAGAACATGCGGTGTTTGGTTTTCTGTTCTTGTGATAGTTTGCTAAGAATGATAGTTTCCAGCTGCATCCATGTCCCTACAAAGGACGCAAACTCATCCTTTTTTATGGCTGCATAGTATTCCATGGTGTATATGTGCCACATTTTCTTAATCCAGTCTGTCACTGATGGACATTTGGGTTGATTCCAAGTCTTTGCTATTGTGAATAGTGCCGCAATAAACATACGTGTGCATGTGTCTTTATAGCAGCATAATTTATAATCCTTTGTGTATATACCCAGTAATGGGATGGCTGGGTCATATGGTACATCTAGTTCTAGATCCTTGAGGAATCGCCATACTGTTTTCCATAATGGTTGAACTAGTTTACAATCCCACCAACAGTGTAAAAGTGTTCCTATTTCTCCACATCCTCTCCAGCACCTGTTGTTTCCTGACTTTTTAATGATCGCCATTCTAACTGGTGTGAGATGGTATCTCATTGTGGTTTTGATTTGCATTTCTCTGACGGCCAGTGATGACGAGCATTTTTTCATATGTCTGTTGGCTGTATGAATGTCTTCTTTTGAGAAATGTCTGTTCATATCCTTTGCCCACTTTTCGATGGGGTTGTTTGTTTTTTTCTTGTAAATTTGATTGAGTTCTTTGTAGGTTCTGGATATTAGCCCTTTGTCAGATGAGTAGATTGCAAAAATTTTCTCCCATTCTGTAGGTTGCCTGTTCACTCTGATGGTAGTTTCTTTTGCTGTGCAGAAGCTCTTTAGTTTAATTAGATCCCATTTGTCAATTTTAGCTTTTGCTGCCGTTGCTTTTGGTGTTTTAGACATGAAGTCTTTGCCCATGCCTATGTCCTGAATGGTACTACCTAGGTTTTCCTCTAGGATTTTTATGGTATTAGGTCTAACATTTAAGTCTCTAATCCATCTTGAATTAATTTTCGTATAAGGAGTAAGGAAAGGATCCAGTTTCAGCTTTCTACTTATGGCTAGCCAATTTTCCCAGCACCATTTATTAAATAGGGAATCCTTTCCCCATTTCTTGTTTTTGTCAGGTTTGTCAAAGATCAGATGGCTGTAGATGTGTGGTATTATTTCTGAGGACTCTGTTCTGTTCCATTGGTCTATATCTCTGTTTTGGTACCAGTACCATGCTGTTTTGGTTACTGTAGCCTTGTAGTATAGTTTGAAGTCAGGTAGCGTGATGCCTCCAGCTTTGTTCTTTTGACTTAGGATTGTCTTGGAGATGCGGGCTCTTTTTTGGTTCCATATGAACTTTAAAGCAGTTTTTTCCAATTCTGTGAAGAAACTCATTGGTAGCTTGATGGGGATGGCATTGAATCTATAAATTACCTTGGGCAGTATGGCCATTTTCACGATATTGATTCTTCCTATCCATGAGCATGGTATGTTCTTCCATTTGTTTGTGTCCTCTTTTATTTCACTGAGCAGTGGTTTGTAGTTCTCCTTGAAGAGGTCCTTTACATCCCTTGTAAGTTGGATTCCTAGGTATTTTATTCTCTTTGAAGCAATTGTGAATGGAAGTTCATTCATGATTTGGCTCTCTGTTTGTCTGTTACTGGTGTATAAGAATGCTTGTGATTTTTGCACATTAATTTTGTATCCTGAGACTTTGCTGAAGTTGCTTATCAGCTTAAGGAGATTTTGGGCTGAGACAATGGGGTTTTCTAAATATACAATCATGTCATCTGCAAACAGGGACAATTTGACTTCTTCTTTTCCTAACTGAATACCCCTGATTTCTTTCTCTTGCCTAATTGCCCTAGCCAGAACTTCCAACACTATGTTGAATAGGAGTGGTGAGAGAGGGCATCCCTGTCTTGTGCCAGTTTTCAAAGGGAATTTTTCCAGTTTTTGCCCATTCAGTATGATATTGGCTGTGGGTTTGTCATAAATAGCTCTTATCATTTTGAGGTACGTTCCATCAATACCGAATTTATTGAGCGTTTTTAGCATGAAGGGCTGTTGAATTTTGTCAAAAGCCTTTTCTGCATCTATTGAAATAATCATGTGGTTCTTGTCTTTGGTTCTGTTTATATGCTGGATTATGTTTATTGATTTGCGAATGTTGAACCAGCCTTGCATCCCAGGGATGAAGCCCACTTGATCATGGTGGATAAGCTTTTTGATGTGTTGTTGAATCCGGTTTGCCAGTATTTTATTGAGGATTTTTGCATCGATGTTCATCAGGGATATTGGTCTAAAATTCTCTTTTTTTGTTGTGTCTCTGCCAGGCTTTGGTATCAGGATGATGTTGGCCTCATAAAATGAGTTAGGGAGGATTCCCTCTTTTTCTATTGATTGGAATAGTTTCAGAAGGAATGGTACCAACTCCTCCTTATACCTCTGGTAGAATTCAGCTGTGAATCCATCTGGTCCTGGACTTTTTTTGGTTGGTAGGCTATTAATTATTGCCTCAATTTCAGAGCCTACTATTGGTCTATTCAGGGATTCAACTTCTTCCTGGTTTAGTCTTGGAAGAGTGTAAGTGTCCAGGAAATTATCCATTTCTTCTAGGTTTTCCAGTTTATTTGCGTAGAGGTGTTTATAGTATTCTCTGATGGTAGTTTGTATTTCTGTGGGGTCGGTGGTGATATCCCCTTTTTCATTTTTAATTGCGTCGATTTGATTCTTCTCTCTTTTCTTCTTTATTAGTCTTGCTAGTGGTCTGTCAATTTTGTTGATCTTTTCAAAAAACCAACTCCTGGATTCATTGATTTTTTGGAGGGTTTTTTGTGTCTCTATCTCCTTCAGTTCTGCTCTGATCTTAGTTATTTCTTGCCTTCTGCTAGCTTTCGAATGTGTTTGCTCTTGCTTCTCTAGTTCTTTTAATTGCGATGTTAGAGTGTCAATTTTTGATCTTTCCTGCTTTCTCTTGTGGGCATTTAGTGCTATAAATTTCCCTCTACACACTGCTTTAAATGTGTCCCAGAGATTCTGGTATGTTGTATCTTTGTTCTCATTGGTTTCAAAGAACATCTTTATTTCTGCCTTCATTTCATTATGTACCCAGTAGTCATTCAGGAGCAGGTTGTTCAGTTTCCATGTAGTTGAGCGGTTTTGATTGAGTTTCTTAGTCCTGAGTTCTAGTTTAATTGCACTGTGGTCTGAGAGACAGTTTGTTATAATTTCTGTTCTTGTACATTTGCTGAGGAGTGCTTTACTTCCAATTATATGGTCAATTTTGGAGTAAGTACGATGTGGTGCTGAGAAGAATGTATATTCTGTTGATTTGGGGTGGAGAGTTCTATAGATGTCTATTAGGTATGCTTGCTGCAGAGATGAGTTCAATTCCTGGATATCCTTGTTAACTTTCTGTCTCGTTGATCTGTCTAATGTTGACAGTGGAGTGTTGAAGTCTCCCATTATTATTGTATGGGAGTCTAAGTCTCTTTGTAAGTCTCTAAGGACTTGCTTTATGAATCTGGGTGCTCCTGTATTGGGTGCATATATATTTAGGATAGTTAGCTCTTCCTGTTGAATTGATCCCTTGACCATTATGTAATGGCCTTCTTTGTCTCTTTTGATCTTTGATGGTTTAAAGTCTGTTTTATCAGAGACTAGGATTGCAACCCCTGCTTTTTTTTGTTCTCCATTTGCTTGGTAAATCTTCCTCCATCCCTTTATTTTGAGCCTATGTATGTCTCTGCGTGTGAGATGGGTCTCCTGAATACAGCAGACTGATGGGTCTTGACTCTTTATCCAGTTTGCCAGTCTGTGTCTTTTCATTGGAGCATTTAGTCCATTTACATTTAAGGTTAAGATTGTTATGTGTGAACTTGATCCTGCCATTATGATATTAACTGGTTATTTTGCTCGTTAGTTGATGCAGTTTCTTCCTAGCCTCGATGGTCTTTACATTTTGGCATGTTTTTGCAATGGCTGGTACCGGTTGTTCCTTTCCATGTTGAGTGCTTCCTTCAGGGTCTCTTGTAAGGCAGGCCTAGTGGTGACAAAATCTCTAAGCATTTGCTTATCTGTAAAGGATTTTATTTCTCCTTCACTTATGAAACTTAGTTTGGCTGGATATGAAATTCTGGGTTTAAAATTCTTTTCTTTAAGAATGTTGAATATTGGCCCCCACTCTCTTCTGGCTTGGAGAGTTTCTGCCGAGAGATCTGCTGTGAGTCTGATGGGCTTCCCTTTGTGGGTAACCCGACCTTTCTCTCTGGCTGCCCTTAAGATTTTTTCCTTCATTTCAACTTTGGTGAATCTGGCAATTATGTGTCTTGGAGTTGCTCTTCTCGAGGAGTATCTTTGTGGTGTTCTCTGTATTTCCTGGATTTGAATGTTGGCCTGCCCTACTAGGTTGGGGAAGTTCTCCTGGATGATATCCTGAAGAGTGTTTTCCAACTTGGTTCCATTTTCCCCCCTCACTTTCAGGCACCCCAATCAGACGTAGATTTGGTCTTTTTACATAATCCCATACTTCTTGCAGGCTTTGTTCATTTCTTTTTCTTCTTTTTTCTTTTGGTTTCTCTTCTCGCTTCATTTCATTCATTTGATCCTCAATCGCTGATACTCTTTCTTCCAGTTGATCGAGTCGGTTACTGAAGCTTGTGCATTTGTCACGTATTTCTCGTGTCATGGTTTTCATCTCTTTCATTTCGTTTATGACCTTCTCTGCATTAATTACTCTAGCCGTCAATTCTTCCACTTTTTTTTCAAGATTTTTAGTTTCTTTGCGCTGGGTACGTAGTTCCTCCTTTAGCTCTGAGAAATTTGATGGACTGAAGCCTTCTTCTCTCATCTCGTCAAAGTCATTCTCCGTCCAGCTTTGATCCGTTGCTGGTGATGAGCTGCGCTCCTTTGCCGGGGGAGATGCGCTCTTATTTTTTGAATTTCCAGCTTTTCTGCCCTGCTTTTTCCCCATCTTTGTGGTTTTATCTGCCTCTGGTCTTTGATGATGGTGATGTACTGATGGGGTTTTGGTGTAGGTGTCCTTCCTGTTTGATAGTTTTCCTTCTAACAGTCAGGACCCTCAGCTGTAGGTCTGTTGGAGATTGCTTGAGGTCCACTCCAGACCCTGTTTGCCTGGGTATCAGCAGCAGAGGCTGCAGAAGATAGAATATTTATGAACAGCGAGTGTACCTGTCTGATTCTTGCTTTGGAAGCTTCCTCTCAGGGGTGTACTCCACCCTGTGAGGTGTGGGGTGTCAGACTGCCCCTAGTGGGGGATGTCTCCCAGTTAGGCTACTCAGGGGTCAGGGACCCACTTGAGCAGGGAGTCTGTCCCTTCTCAGATCTCAACCTCCGTGTTGGGAGACCCACTGCTCTCTTCAAAGCTGTCAGACAGAGTCGTTTGCGTCTGCAGAGGTTTCTGCTGCTTTTTTTGTTGTTGTTGTTGTTGTTGTTATGTAGCTGTGCGCTGTCCCCAGAGGTGGAGTCTACAGAGACAGGCAGGTTTCCTTGAGCTGCTGTGAGCTCCACCCAGTTGGAGCTTCCCAGCAGCTTTGTTTACCTACTTAAGCCTCAGCAATGGCGGGCGCCCCTCCCCCAGCCTCGCTGCTGCCTTGCCGGTAGATCACAGACTGCTGTGCTAGCCATGAGGGAGGCTCCGTGGGCGTGGGACCCTCCCGGCCAGGTGTGGGATATGATCTCCTGGTGTGCCTGTTTGCTTAAAGCGCAATATTGGGGTGGGAGTTACCCGATTTTCCAGGTGTTGTGTGTCTCAGTTTCCCTGGCTAGGAAAAGGGATTCCCTTCCCCCTTGCGCTTCCCAGGTGAGGCGATGCCTCGCCCTGCTTCAGCTCTCGCTGGTCGGGCTGCAGCAGCTGACCAGCACCGATCGTCCGGCACTCCCCAGTGAGATGAACCCAGTACCTCAGTTGAAAATGCAGAAATCACCGGTCTTCTGTGTCGCTCGCGCTGGGAGTTGGAGACTGGAACTGTTCCTATTCGGCCATCTTGCTCCGCCCATTCCACTCCTTAATACTTCTAAAGCTACATACGATTGTGACAGAGACAGTTTAAGAAATATATCTTCATTCCACCCCTGGTTTACCTGATAGAGCAAAATATTTGTCATTTTTATGGAAAACCAGCCATCAGAGCTTGGATCAAAAATGGTGTGGGTAGTTATCTCTTGATAATTCCTGATACTACCAGATAATTCTGTGAAATTAACAGCTTTTAATCACTAATGAACTGTGGGCTTTAATTAAATTGGAAAGCTAGAATTAAGACATATTCTGACATTGTTTTGTTTCCTAAGTCAGATTCCTTCAAATACTTTTGAAAATGAATGTTCAAGGCTTTGGAAATCGTGATGTTGAGATATTAAGTCTCATTTCATTCCTTAAAAACGTAAAAAGGTTTAAAGCGTCTCTCTTGTCTCTAAAGACAAATAATCTCAAGATAAATTTTAGCCCTTTATCTCAAACTATTTTCAGAATGAAAATGGAGGAAGTTAAAGATAAAAGTAGGGGTTTGGGAATTAATTTATTGGCACATTTGTTTTCATTCATTAGTTAAATTATTTAAAGATTGTGAAAAAGTAAAAGCAACCTCTAATTTTTTGAGCATCTACTAGCCAAAATTCAAATTCCATGTGCCTCATATTGCCTAATGTAATCTTAGGTATAGCTAACACGTACTGAAAGCTTACTCTGTGTAAGGAACAAGGCTAAGCACTTCGCACACCTAATGGTATTTAATCCTGACAACAACCCTGTGGAATAGATACTCTGTTCTACTCCTATTTTATATCTGAGAAAACTAAGTCTTATAAATATGAAATAACTCTCTGAAAATGTCACATGTCTGAACTCTTGTCTGTTTCTCTATATTGCCTAGTTGGGAAGTAGCTATTGGGTTCCTTTCTTTTAAAAGCACAGAAACTGAGTCTTTAGAAAAAGCAAGAACAAAAATCTAAGGTGATGTAGCCCTCTATAATGGTGCATCCAAGATAAAATTTATTTTCCGTTTGGTTCCCCAATCTCTCCATACCACCCTACTATCAAAAAAAACAATGACAAGGAAATAGCCTGGGTCAGGAGATATTTTACTCATTCATTCATAGCATCTATGTTTCCAAAAGAAACAAGATGTGTGTCACATAGCATACTAAGGCACTTCAAAATTGTGTGATAAAAAAATTGTCAGTTATAGTCACTGACTTTACCAAGATAGAGGATAAGCATATACATTTGAAGATTTTTATTAGTAGTGTTAAAATAAAACACATTTTAGGAAAAGGAAAAGGAAACTAAAAAAAAAATTTAATAGGTCCACCTTAATCAATATTCATCTATTCAGGTGATTTACATTCCTCATCCCTGGATTTTTCATGAAATTGTCAAATTAATAGATGAATTCTAATTCGGACCAAGCTTGCAGAAAAAGTATGGAAGACAAAAGAGAAGCTGACTTGTAATTCCACCAATCTCTCTCTCTATTTTTCTTTTTTTTTTTTTTTTTTTTTTTGAGATGGAGTCTTGCTTTATCACTCAGGCTGGAGTGCAGTGGCATGATCTTGGCTCACTGCAACCTCCACCTCCCAGGTTTAAGCCTTTCTTCTGCCTCAGGCTCCCAAGTAGCCAGGATTATAGGAGCCTGCCACCATACCTGGCTAATTTTTGAATTTTTAGTAGAGATGCGGTTTCACCATGTTGGCCAGGCTGATCTCAAACTCCTAACCTCCAATGATCCACATGCCTCAGTCTCCCAAAGTGCTGGGATTGCAAGCTTGAGCCACCATGCCCGGACAAAAGTCTCATTTTTATTACACTTAAATGATGGTGCTTGACTAGAAATACCTAGTATTTGTTTAGGTTTTACCATTTCAGAATTGAAGTATTTAATTTAAACAACAGAAAGGCAGAAAGAAAAAAACAGTGTATGTGAAATGGATTTCGGCTGTGATGTTTATTTTTGTATGTCAACTTGACTTAGCCATTTGGTGCCCAGATACTTGGTCAAATATTATTCTGGGTGTATCTGTGAGGATATCTATGAGGGAGATTAACATTTGAATTTGTAAACTAAGATTGCCCTCCCCAATATGGATGAGCTTCAGCTAATCAAGGAAAGCCCTGAATAGAACCACAAGGTTGACCTTCCCTTTCATAAAAGGAAACTCTTCCTCCTGACTGCCTTGAGCTGAGACATTAGTTATTTCTTTCTTTTGATTCAAACTGAAGCATCAGTTCACTAGTCCTCAGCTTGATGTCTTTCAGACTGAAATGATACCATTGTCTTTCCTGGTTCTCAGGCTTTCAAGTTTGTTGTACTAGAAGTATACCATGAGTCGCCTGTTTGTCCCCCGTTTGCTGACTGCAGATCTGACCTCTCAGCCTCCATAATCACTTGAGCCAATTCTTGTAAGTGAGCCAGTCATATGTACATATGTATCTGCAAATATATATATATATCCACACACATATATCCTATCAGTTCTTTTTCTCTGGAGAATCCTAACACAGTGGCCATGTAAAAATTTCTTTTGCTTTTCCAATCATGTATGATAATCTTCTATGGTGCTTTATTAAGTATCTTCTCTCCTTAGATATTCTTTATAAAAATGTACATGTTCTCTAGATAAATTATATGCTTGTTTGTATATGTGAGCAGATGTTAATATATGTATTTATAAAGGTATAAAACAGCCTCATATAAAGTAGATAGTCAATTTTTTTTAGTATTCACTTATTTTTCTTTTTGAACCAACTTTAATAGGGTATAATTTATATATAAATAAATACATTTATTTTAAATGTACCCAAGGAGCTTAAGCTATTGTATACCCTCATGCAACTACCACCACAATCAGGGTCAAGAAAATTCCCACTACCGCAGAAAGTTCCTTCCAATCTCTTTGGTCATAATCAAACCACACAGTTAAACACATTTGTATTTCTACACTGATGTATATGAATATTGACATTAAATGGTATAAAGAATATTAATGCCTATCTTAATACTGTATGCCATATTGGGGCAGATTTTTCTGCCATAAGCTTCCAGAAAACTTTTAAAAACATTTTGGATTTTGAAATTGTTGATAAGAAACTGTGGACCTGTTTTAAAAAGTTATATGATAATGAAAAGGATATAAAAGTGATAATTACTCCTAAATATTCATGTTATTTGTTTGTATTAGAGACATCCTGGACTTACGACAAATAAACTTATAAACAAAAAACTTTTTGAATAATCTTTGAAAGCTAACTTATTTTAAGAAAATGTATTAACTAGTGTATACTTTGTACCTAATAGTATACTTGGCACATAATAAGTACTCAGTAATACATTTTGTTTTGCTTTCTGATAATTCTTCCCCACTCATCCCTGTATACTCCTGTTTGTTAATTTAAGAAGCTCTAATTTTTTCTACTTGTTTAGTGTCTGGCAAATAATCTAGGACTGTGCTGTTCAATAATGTAGTCATTAGCCACATATGATTATTTAAATTTAAATTAATGGCTATTAAAATGAAAAAGCCATTTCCTTAGCCACACTAGTCACATTGAGTTGCCTGACAGCCACAAGTGGCTCATGGCTACTCTATCAGACGCGAATATTCTTAAATAAATCCTACACATAAACTTTTTCCTAAAATTATCTTTGCTTATATCTGTTTGTTTTAAAAAACGAAAGAGAAAGAAAAAAGAAAATGAACTTATTTTGGAAGTGATCTCACTCAGTTCCCAGAGAATAGCTGGAAGGGTCTAACTTCATTTTAGAGAGATGATGATTAAGTAACTTGCCCAAGGTCACAAACCTACAGTGGGGTGGAGTTGAGATCAGTCTCTAGATGGCCTAAGGTAACTCCATACTCCCTTGGATTACACCATGCGGTCTCTCAATTTTTACAAGTTCAAGCTCTTAGAGGGTTTCTATGTGCTTGTTTGTTTTGTTTCTTTTTTTGTCACTTTGTAAGATTTTGGGCTATGGCAACAGCTGCTACAGTGATGCTCCTTGCTTGCCAGTTATCTGGGATGGCTGGCCATGTAAATGATGGTTGATTATCCTGTTGGCACAGTTTTGTGCTTCTAACATCTTTGCCATATGGTCGTGCTTTCCCATTGGAAAATCTGACTCGTTTGTAAACTGATTTCCTCAAGAGCAGAGACCATGACTCCTGCTTCTTTGACATTTATTTTGGGCCGAGGAGAGTGCACCCAAGAGCAGGAGCTTGATGAACATAATCGGGATTCAGGCCCCTCCACTCATCCTTCTGTCTAGCTAGCAATAATGTTCCTGTATTAGCTTCTACTGCTACTGTACCACAAATTTACTAGTTTGGAACAATGCAAATATAGTATCTTCTAGTTCTGGAAGTCAGGAGTCTGAAATGGCTCTTACTGAGCTAAAAGCAAGGGGTCATCAGGCCTGCATTTTTTTCTAGCGGCTCTGTGGAAGAATTTGTGTTCTTGCCTTTCCCATCTTTTAGAGGCACACCGCAGTCCTTGCCTTTCCGTCTTCCAAGCCATATATGGTAAAGTGAGTCTTTCTCACATCACATCACTCTTGACACTCTGCTTCCTTCTGTCACCTGCTGTGACTCCGACTCACCCTCCTCTCTCAAAGTACACAGCAATTACATTTATATTTACCAGATAACCCAGGACAATCTTATAATAAGATCTACTAATTAGAAACCTTAATTCCATCGATAGCTTTAATTCGCCCTTGCTATATAACATATTCACAAATCCGAGGATATGGGTGTGGACATCTTGGGGATCTATTCTGCTTTTCACAATTCCTTTTATCATTTGGTAGTTTCTTCCTTACATATATTTCTCCACTATCCAAGTGTGACCTTTTTGAGCATAATGTTCTATCCTATCTGTTTTACACACATCCATCCTCACATGGTTCCTACAACATAAAATATATAAAATACATATTCAATATAAAAATGGAAGCATAGGCCAGGCACAGTGGCTCATGCCTATAATCCTAGAAGTTTGGGAAGCTGAGATGGCAGATCACCTGAGGTCAGGAGTTTGAGACCAGCCTGACCAACATGACAAAACTCCACTCTACTAAAACTACAAAATTAGCTGGGTGTAGTGGTGCACATCTGTAATCCCAGCTACTTGGGAGGCTGAGGCAGGAGAATCACTTAAACCCAGGAGGCGAAGTTTGCAGTGAGCCAAGATTGTGTCATTGCACTCCAGCCTGGCAAACAAGAGCAAAACTCTGTCTCAAAAAGAAAGAGAAAAAAGAAAAGTGAAAGCATAAAGAAATATGCTGCTTAAAATGTGTCTTATCTGGAAACAGAAACATACTTTACATGTAAACATCTTTCTATTTATTCAACAAATGTCTTGAGTTCTTACCATATACCAAGATCTGTTCTAGGTTGTTGGAGAAAATAACAGAAATCCTTGTATTTAGGTTCCAGTGGTTGGTGTTGAAAGTAAAGCTTGGAGTCACAAAGAAAAAGAGCTCTTAAACAAATAATTTCTCAGCAAAGCAAATTTACTTCTGCAGAAGGGTGTTTCTTGCAGGTCTGGTCGCCCTGAGAGCACAACGAACAAAAGAGGGAAGGGTTTTTTATTTCTAATGCAGCTTGTCCCTGCTACTGTGTCCTGGCTCCATTGGCTGGAGTTGGACTGCACAATTTAACCGGAATCTGAATGGCTAACTTGAAAAGTGCAGGAATGTAGTTACACTGGTGGGAAGGACAGTTTCTGCAGGAAGGGCCGTTGCCACAGGAGGGGCAATTTACAGAGTGAGTAACAGATGTGGGCTTTGTAGATAAGGACTGGTGGGAGAGTTGTTTACTGAAACCAAGACAAGGAGGGATAGAGAGCAAGGAAGTTTGGCCTTGAAAGTAGAGAACAAAGAACAAGGAAACTAAACAAGCTAAACCTTTGAAGAGGTACTTTTTCTTGTATCTGACAACTCCCCCCTTTTAAATGTTTATAAGTATTCCTCTTCAAACCTTTTTAACATATCTTGACTTTGTTGTTTTGCTTGACCTTTTAAAAGAAAAAGTTTATTTGAATAGGGAGGCGGGGGAATTATGGGAGTTTTTGGTGAGAGCTATTTCAATACGTTTTTGTGTTAATCCCCGGGCGCAGGGTATGATACAGTATCCTATGAGAACAAATACACCTATGACAATTGCAAGAGATGTTAGTATTGAAGACTGAGCCCTTTCCATTTACTGAAACACCTTTTCATAAAACTTGTGAAGGGGTCATTTATCCCAGAATTTTTGGCCAGTTTATTTGATAGTGAGCTGAGACTTTGTTAAGTTTTGGTAATTGTTCCATCAGGGGCTGTGTTGTTGGGGATAAATGTACAACATTGGATTTTGGTCATAACACAGACTCCACCTTTTTTTTGCTAGTATCATGTTTAATGCTATTTTGTTTCCCCAAGCCATTTGACTGTTGGGCTTTAATGGTTCAGCTATTCCTTTAATAGCATCCCTGGCATAATTAACAAATCATTGTTGATTGTAACATATGTAATTTATCCAATCTACATTTATATTTCTTGTTGTACTTAAACCCTGTAGCTATTTGATTTTGAACTTTAAATTCATTTGGTACCTCTCGTGGGACTCCAATAGCATTTGTGTAAACATGAGGTTAAAAGATCTGGGTGGAGTGCTTCTTCTAACTCAATCTTGAGTTTTTTGCTTACTGTGTTGGAGGAATTCCAGGGTGAAAGGGATGGCCAATTGGACTAGAGTGTAAGTGCTGCTCCAGTTATTTGGCAGATAACTCAATGATAGTTTCTCGTAATACTACCCATACGTCTGTTTGGGAGTGAACAAGGACAGATTGACTGGTAAGCTTTCGGAAAGGCTTAGTTTCATTGAACCCTTTTAGGTCTCCAAGAGCCATCAATTTCTCCCCCTACCATAAGAGACACAAGGTAAAATTAACATCTGAGGCCGAAGGCTGGATGGCTCTTGGGGGCTGACCCACAAAGCCTTTGACTTCAGGGAATAGTAGTGAGAGAGTCTTGCACGCCTTACTGCCCCAGGGTGTGGGGTTTTGAAAGAGACTTACCATGCAGCTGATGCCCAATCAGTCAGAGGACCATCCAAGTGGGAAAGGGGCTATTTGAGCTTCTGGTCTGCCTGCTGCACAAGTGTAACCGTCATTTTATTTAATGTATAAATAGAATATTTAATCCATTTCAACCAGTGATTTGTATCTTGGTATCTTGTTACCACTGTCAAAGTTTGTTCTAAATCTGTAATTTCTACAATCTAGACTATGGCTTTGTTATTAGAAAGAATACCAGTTTGATCGAGACAAGGTTTTAGGGAAGAATAAAGGAAAGGGGGTGGAGGATCAATGAAGCATACTTCAAAATTTCCTATTGGGTCTGTCACGGAATGAAAATTAGCTCTTAGGCCATAGAAGCGACTTAGAGTGGAGTTAGTGTAGGTGGAGGTAGGGACAGAGTTGGAGATGTTACACTGCTGAAACTGACAATTAGAGGGAGTTACTTTTTTGGTAAAGTGGATTTAGGGTTTTAGATCAATGCAGCCTCCTCTTGGGGAGGTCCAGTCCTGATGTTTGGTGGTCCAGATTACATCTCCCCAGTCACAACAGAACCTCCATCCAGCGCTTAATGCACTTCTGATACAAGTGTGTCAGAAGTCTTATTTATTCTAGAGGGGCAGAGATACTTGTCAATAGAAGCCACCCCTGCAGCTTTTCTTACCTTAGTCCCAACCAAGAAATACTTCATTGCCCCCGCACTTTTCTTACCTTGGTCTGTGCACAGAGTTACCTGGTCTCTGAGTTATCTATTTGTAGGCCTTTTCTTCTGACCTTGCTGAGAATCCAGGTTTATTCATCATGCCAGATGGGTCTCAATCTCTCACCCCTGAGGCCACTGCAACGAGGCAGTGGGACATGTCTCCTCACAAGAGATGATCAGAGACCCCTCCCCAGAGGAGAATGGGATCCTGGGTGGGCCCCCAAAATTATTGAAAGTAAAACTCATAGTCACAAAGAAAATGAGTATTTAAACAAAGAATTTCTCAGCAAGGAAAATTTACTTCTGCAGAAGGGTGCTTCTTACAGTTCTGATCACCCCAAGAGCACACCAAACAAAAGAAGGAAGGGGTTTTTATTTCTAACGCAGCTTGTCCCTACTACTGTGTCCTGCCTCTATTGGCTGGAGTTGGACTGCACAATTTAAGCTGAACCCAAACCCAGTTGGCTAACTTGAAAAGTGCAGGAATGCAGTTACACTGGTGGGAAGGACAGTTTTGGCAGGAAGGGCTGTTGCGACAGGAGGGATAATTTACAGAGTGAGTAACAGATTTGGGCTCTGTAGATAAGGACCAGCAGGAGAGTTGTTTACTGAAACCAAGACAGGGAGGCACAGAGATAAAGGAAGTTTGGCCTTGAAAGTAGAGAACAAAGAACAAAGAAACTAAACAAGCTAAACTTTTGAAGAGAAACTTTTTCTTGTATCTGACACTTGGTAAAAGGCAACAAGTAATTAACAGAATAAATAGTATATTTATGGTTATGTAAGAAGGAGATACATGCTGTAAAAATGGGGTATAGAAAAAATGAGCACATGTCCACACAAAAACTTGCAAATTAAACATCATAACTTTATTGCTCATAATGTCCAGAAAGTGGAAACAACACAAATGTCCAACAATTAGTGAATGAGTAAACAAAAAATGAGGTATATCCATATAATGAAATACTCTTCAGCAATGAAAAGAAAATAATACTGATACATGATATAATGTGAATGAAACACAAAAACATCATGCTAAGTAAAAGAAACCACACAAAATTAGCCCCTTTTTAACACTGGATTTATATTAAATGTCCCAAAAAGAAAATCTATACAGATGGAAAGTAAATTAGTAATTGTCTAGAGATGGGTTTGGGACAGGAAAATAACTGTAAAGGGGGATAAGTTTTCTTTGTAATGTTATTAAAATGTTTTCAAATTTGATAGTGTTCATAGTTGCACAACTCTGTACTAAAAATCATTGAATTGTGCACTTAGGTAAATTTTTGCCATTTAATTATACTGCAACCACCTTGTTAACTAAAAAAAAATTTGAGGAAAGAAAATGTCTTAAGGGAAGGGTGATTGGGAGCATTGCCTGGGTGCAGGTGTAACTTCATTAAGGTAGTCAGATTTAACCTTACGAAGGAAGAGATAGTGATCAAAGTGTTGCTATCTGAGGAGTATGGATTCCAGCCTGAAACAAAACTTTATAAAATTTTTCTGAGGTTGGAGGGGATGTGGTGAGTTGCAAGAATACCAAGAAAGCAAATGTGACCTAAGCAGAATGAGTTGAGTAGATGAAGATGTGTTAGAGAGAGAAAGGATGGGGCACAGAGTGGGCAGGGCCTTGTAAGCCCCTGTGAGGGATTTGACATCAATTTGAATGAAATGAGAAAATGTGAGATTTTGAGATTAGGAGTGATCTGGATTCACTTCTACTTTTATGGTATATTCATGACTTCTCTGTTAATCAATCATTGGAGGAAGATAAGGGTGAACATAGGAGAAGCAAAGAGATAAGATGAGTAATTCAGTCATCCTATAAGAGAATTTAAGGTTTGGAACCAGGGAAGTAGCAGTGTATATAGTTAGAGGTCATTTGAATTTCTGTTTGTGAGCATGTGCGTTTTATTGCTAATGAAGAATCTTTTTGGCTTTATAGAAAGAACATGATGACATCAATTTCTTTTCACCTAAGAAGTTGGAAATGATTTTGCCATCCTGCTCTAGACTTTCAGACCATGAATTTTCTGGCACTGGATGATATCCTTACCTTGACTTCTTCTTGGTTCTATAAAACAGCAGTGATGCACACTTAGGAGCCATTGTGGTGATGAAAAATGAAATAGATACAAAAACATGAAATATTTTCAACTTTGATCAAATGTAATATATTTCAGGTAGTTGATCTGTTAGGTTCATGGGACAATCTGAAGAAAAACAAAACAAGGCAAAACTTTCATATTTTAAATAATTTTCTGAATTATTATATAAGCATAAATATTATAATTTGGTTTTCACTTAAAATAGCTGTACATATTTATATTCTAAAATCATTGTAAATTTTAGGAAATGATATCTATTTCATAATTTCATATCGAGAAAATCTTTAGAAAGGTTAGTCAGTGGTTTCGTATTTAGGCAAAATTCAAATTGTTTTAGAATTATTTGAAAAAATAAAGTTGATCCTGCTGAAGTTTTTCAAACTTTAAAGAGCAATATTATGTTTAATAAAAAAAAATGCATTCTTGAAAGTGTGTAAAAATAGATTTTTCTAGTTCTGTGAAGAATTTCATTGGTGGATTAATAGAAATAACATTGAACCTATCAATTGCTTTGAGAATAATGACCATTTTAGCGATATTAATTCTTCCTATCCATGAGCATGGAATGTTTTTCCATTTGTTTGTGTCATCCCTGATTTCTTTGAGCAGTTTTTTGTAGTTCTCCTTGTAGGAATCTTTTAATTCCCTAGTTAGCTGTATTCCTAGGTATTTTATTCTTTTTATAAATATTGTGAATAAGATTGCATTCCTGATTTGGCTCTCAGTTTTGCTATTACTAGTTTATAGGAAAACCAGTGATTTTTGTACATTCATTTTGTATCTTGAGACTTCACTGAACTTTTTTATCAGCTGAAGGAGCTTTTGGGCTGAGACTTTGGGCTTTTCTTGATGTAGGGTTATGTTGTCTGCTAACAGGGATTGTTTGCGTTCCTATATTCCTATTTGGATGCCCTTTATTTCTTCTTCTGCCTGACTGGTCTGGCCAGGACTTCCAATAGTATATTGAATAGGAGTGGTGAGAGAGGGCATCCTTGTCTGGTGCCAATTCTCAAGGGGAATGTTTCCAGCTTTTGCCTGTTCGGTATCATATCAGCAGTGGGTTTGTCTCTTATCATTTTGAGGCATGCACCTTCATTATCTAGTTTGTTGAGAGTTTTTAACATAAAGATATGTTAATTTTTATTGAAAGCCTCTTCTGCATCTATGGAGAAAATAATGTGACTTTTGTCTTTAGTTCTGTTTAAGTGATGAATCACATTTATTGATTTGCATATGTTGAACCAACCTTGCATCCCAGGGATAAAGCCTCCTTGATTGTGGTAGTTAAATTTTTGATGTGCTCCAAGGTTTGGTTTGCCATATTATATTGATGATTCTTGCATTGATATTCATCAAGGATATTGGCCTGCAGTTTTCTTTCTTTCCTTTTTTTTGTTTTCGGTTGTTGTTTGCGTCTGCCAGGTTTTGGTATCAGGATTATGCTGGCCCTATAGAATGAGTTAAGGAAAAGTCACTCCTCCTTGATTTTTTGGAATAATTTCAGTAGGAATGGTACATGCTCTTCTTTGTAATTGAGCTGTGAATCTGTCTGGTTCTGGGCTTTGTGGAGTTGGTAGGCTATTTATTACTGATTCCATTTTGCACCTCATTATTGGTCTGTTCAGGGACTCAATTTTTTTCCTGGTTCAGTATTGGGAGAGTATGTGTATCCACTAATTTATTCATTTCTTCTAAATGTCCTAGTTCATATGTGTAGAGGTGCTCATAGTATTCTGATAGTTATTAATATTTCTGTCTGGTCAGTGGTATTATTCCCTTTGTCATTTCTAATTGTGTTTATTTTTATCTTCTCTCCTTTCTCCTTTATTAATCTAGTTAGCAGTCTACCTGTTTTATTAGTTAAAAAAAATCCTGCATTTGTTAATATTTTGAATGGTTTTTCATGCTGCACTCTATTTCACTTTACCTCTGATTTTTGTTATTTCTTCTCTTCTGCTAGCCTTTTGTTTTTGTTTTTTGTGTTTTTCAGATGTGATATTCCATTGTCAAATTGAGATCTTTCCAACTTTTTGATGCGGGTATTTGGTGCTATCAATTTTCCTCTTAACACTGTTTTAGCTGTCTCCCAGAGATTCTGGTATGTTTTGTCTTTGTTCTCATTTGTTTCAAAGAACTTCTTGATTTCTGCCTTAATTTCATTATTTATCCAAAAGTCACAGAGGAGCAGGTTTTTAAATTTCCACATCATTGTATGATTTAGAGCAAATTTCTTAGCCTTGACTTCTAATTTGACTGTTCTGTGGTCTGAGGGAGTGGTTGTTACTATTTCAGTTCTTTTGCATGTGCTAAGGAGTGTTTTATGTTCAACATTGTGATCAATTTTAGAGTATGGGCCATGTGGCAATGAGAGG
Organism: Theropithecus gelada; assembly: GCF_003255815.1. Classification (NCBI taxonomy): domain Eukaryota; kingdom Metazoa; phylum Chordata; class Mammalia; order Primates; family Cercopithecidae; genus Theropithecus; species Theropithecus gelada. The sequence goes on along the minus strand of NC_037682.1, from coordinate 27,149,616 downwards.
AATGTGTATTCCGTTTTTGGGGGATGGAGAGTTCTGTAGATGTCTGTCAGGTCCATTTGATCCCGTGCTGAGAACCGGTCTTGAATATCTTTGTTAATTTTTTGTCGTGATGATCTGTTTAATACTATCAGTGGGGTGTTTAAGTCTCCTCTCCCACTATTATTGTGTGGGAGTCTAAGTCTCTTTGAAGGTCTCTGAGGACTTGCTTTATAAATTTAGATGTTCCTGTGTTAGTTGTACATATATATTTAGCATAGTTAGGTCTTCTTGTTGATTTAAACCCTTTACCATTATGTAATGCTCCCCCCTTTTTTTAAATATCTTTTTTTGTTGCAATCCTCGATTTCTGTTTTCCATTTGTGTGGTAGATTTTTCTTCATCTCTTTATCTTGAGCCTATAGTTGTCATTTCATATGACATAAGTCTCTTCAATATAGCATACCAATGGGTCCTGGTTTTTTATCCAGCTTGCCACTCTGTGCCTTTTAATTGGGGCTTTCAGCCCATTTACATTCAAAGTTAGTAGTAACATGAGAGGATTTGATGCAGTCATCGTGATGTTAGCTGGTTATTATGCAGACTTGTTTGTGTAATTGCTTTGTAGTGTTAATGGTCTGTGTACTTCAATGTGTTTTGTAGTGACTGGTAGTGGTCTTTCCTTCCCATATTTAGTGCTTCCTTCAGGAGCTCTTTTAAGATATGTCTACTGATAATGAATTATTTAGCATTTGCTCGTGTGACAGGAATCTTATTGTTACTTTGCTTATGAAGCTACTTTGGTGATACAAAATTCTGGGTTGGAATTTCTTTTCTTTAAGAATGTTGAATATTGACCTCCAATCTCTTTTGGCTTATAAGGTTCTGCTGGAAATCCCAAAATATTACCCAAGGTTTTTCTCATTTCCCTCTTTAGTTTCCTCATTATTTATTTATTCACTTTTTTTGTATCTTGAATTTCCTTTGTTAGATGCATATACACTTATTTTTCTAATGTGCTTTGATGAATTTATTTTTTCTATCATTAGGAAATGCTCATTATTCTGAAGTCTATTTCAATATTACAGCCCAGGTTTTTAGAAAATTAATGTTCAAATGGCTTTTCTACTAACTTTACTTTTATTTTTCAGTATTTTTCTTAAATGTTTCTTGTAGATAGCATATTGGTGGATCTTGCTTTCCTATCAATATGCTTCTATTTAAATTTACCATCTTTTTTTTGATTATATATTTATACTATATGCTGTTTCTTTTTTCATTCATTTCGTTTTAAACACTGTTTTACATTTTTATTTCTTTCCCATTATTTTATCTTTTTTTCCTTCTAATTTCTTCTGCAACTCTAATGATATATATATGTAACCTCATTGATATTGGCTCACAAAGTTCAGGGTTTTTCAGCCATTTTTTTGTATTGCATTTTAGATCATTTCTATTGCTATGTGGTCAAGTTCACCAATCTTTTCTGCTATGTATAATCAGCTGTTAATTTCAGTGGACTTTTAAAATTTTTAGATATTATATTTTTTACTTCTAAACATTCTGATTCTATTTACCTTTTGTATTAGTCAGTTTTCATGGCAATAAAGACATACCTGAGACTGGGTAATTTAAAAGGCAGGGGGTTTAATTGACTCAAAGTTCTGCATGACTGGGGAAACCTCTGGAAATTTACAATCATGGTGTAAGAGGAAGATGCACAACTTACATAATGGCAGATGAGAAAGAGTGAGCAAGAACAGGAAAACCTGATTTATAAAACCATCAGATCTTGTGAGAACTCACTCACTAAAATGAGAACCACATGTAGGAATCTGCCCTCATGATTCAAACACCTCCTACTAGGCTTCTTCCTGAACACGTGGGGATATGGTAATTACAATTCAATATAAGGCTTGGGTGAAGACACAGCCAAACCTTATTATTCCACTCCTGCCCCCTTCAAATCTTATCTCCTCACATTTCAAAACACAGTCATGCCTTCCCAAAGGTCCCTCAAAATCTCAATTCATTTCAGCATTAACCCAAAAGTCCAAGTCCAAAGTCTCATCTGAGACAAGGCAAGTCCCTTTTGCCTATGACCCTGTAAAATCAAAAGCAAGTTATTTCCTTTTAAGATACAACAGGGGTACAGGCATTGGATAAATGCTACCATTCTAAATGGAAGAAATTGGCCACAACAGAGGGACTACAGGCCTCATGCAAGTTCAAAATCCAGCAAGGGAGACATCAAAATTTAAAGCTCCAAAGTCATCTCTTTTGACTCAATGTCTCACATCCAGGACATGCTGATGCAAGAGGAGAACTTTAGTTGTTTTAAGCTATTCACATTTGTAGCCATTGGCTACTGCAACATAATCTAGCCTACCGTAACTGGTACATCATATAAATTTAATCAACTGAATACATTTTTCAGTGTCAGATTTATCCATGATAAATTTAAAGTACTGTCTATGCACACCTTACACAAATCTGTAACACAAAATATAATTTGATAATTTAGTTCATGCATGAATGCAAGAACAGTTGTTAATTATGGACACTACAGAAATATGAACACATCTTAAGCCACATTTATTCATTTTAGAATTTTAACCTATGCTGTTAAACTTATGAGCTTATACGATTTATTTTAAAAGATCTTGAAACTTAATAAACTATAATTTCTACCTAGTAGGCACATTACATTTTTAAAGTAACTATTTTCTTCTAAAAATCCTTCCTTCAAATACCTATCACTATTCAACCATAAAATGTACTGAATGATCACATATTCATTGTACATTTTGTTTACTTATTTATAGAAATTTTCTGTGTCTCTTCAAAAGCCATAAATTCTATTTTTAAAAAGATTGCTCCATTCATTAATGTTTTGCTCTCTAGCTACAGAGATTTGGCAATCTTACATTGCAAAATAAATTCATATTTAATTATTCTCTTAAAAGATATAAAATTTAATTCACTTTAGCCCTTCAGCACATTTTGTAACTTACAACAAAATATTTTGCGTGTTTTTTAAGAACATACTTTTAATAGACATTTAATTTCAATCTCTCTTTTGATAGACAAGGATGGTTCTTCTAGCTGTTACTTTATTCCAAAAGCCACATAGGCTAGCTATAATAAACAGACGTCTTAAAAAAATGGAAAACACTAACCTGGCTGCCTGAGAAGACGCATAGTGCAAGGTGGTGGTAAGGCATTTATTTTTGTCCTCTGAGTTTCTTATTTCTATCTCCATCATCTTTTATCATGTATTAATTAGTTCCTGACTTATTCTTGTATCTATCTTAAAGAGATAAAAGAGATGATGTTTTCTTCTATATTCAAATCTACTGATGGTTTATTTAAGTATTCTTTTGTGTTCTATCTAATTATACTGTTTTTATAAAAGGGGCTGGTGTTGGAATTGTGCTATGGACACACCATACGCAAACATTTTTCTAAAAACCATGTTCTTTGGATAGTATCTTATACAAGCACTTTAGATATACTTACTATAAGATATGTTAGAGTACATTAAATGTTCTAAGTCCAAATGTGACTTTCACTGGGGGTAGAGTGTCCAGTGTTTTCTGCAATCATTTGACCTTAGGGTTTTTCATTTATAGAAATCTTTCATAATGTTCACTCTTCAGATCTTCTTTAATAAACAGAATTAAATTAATGGCATGGTATTTCTAAAAGGAGAAAGTACTTTTTTATCATTGAATAAATTATTTGTCTCCCAGAAGGAACATCCTCTTTAACACAAATAGCTCCCTCAGGAGTGAGGTGTGACTGTACCTCCCACTTGAAGGATTGGTAAGATTTATATAATATCAGTCTGAACTCTAAAACCACTGAAAACTATATTGTGGCAGCTTGTCCTAAAACAAAACTAATTATTTTATCCACACTTGTTATGCAATATAATGAGAATTGTTCCCACTAACTTCAAAAATTATTTACCTCCAACAGTCAGGTTTATTTAATTTCACAGAAAACAGTAGTTCTTTTAAAAAATTTTGTTTTAAAATCCTGCCACTATCCATCTTGTTAATAGACAAATGTAGTTTGCTGTCTCTATGTAAGGATTTTCTTTTTATTATTCACATCAGATAAACAAAAATCCCAGGAGTTTATAACTTCTGCCTAAAACATCTCTGGCTTATCCAATAATTGAGATAAATGAGTTTCATTTTCTTTTCTCTGAGCTGGGTGGGTAGACATTTATAATATTGTTCCCATTTTCAGGCCCAATTCATTAAAGAGACATACCCAACTCAGAAAAAAAAAAACCCCAAAACACCAAGTTTTTCTGACTATATTTTTATGTCTTTTCCTTGGCTTATAAGTCAGTGTAATATGGGTTTTGACTGACAATTGAAGGTGTTTGATACATAATACTTCTTTGTTCTCTTTTCTGCCTCAACAAAGCCAACAAGTATCCTGAGTGCAACATCAAAGTTCATCTGCATTTCCCAATTTATTTTTGTTCTGGCCACTGTTACTCACTTCTTAGATTTCCTTCCAGCAACCACAAATGCAATTTTCTTTTTGTAGTTACATCATTTTCTTCTCCACAATTCCTAAAATTTTGTGATTTGGATTCTTTATCAAGTCAAAAAATATTAGCAAAGGACAGACACTGAACTTCTATAGGAAGTGGAAATCTAAAGGTCTGGCTGTATTAGATATTATCTTGACCACTTGACATCAACATTAATCCTTTCTGCACTTTTCTCTACATTAAGAAAGAAAAAGGAAAACGTAGAAAAAACTGATCCTGGTTTAAACTAGGCATAAGCTAGTAACAGTGAGAATTTGGGGAATGAATGTTGCTCTTCCCTTAGTCCATGCTTTAATGGGTACAATATTGTCTATTCTAGAATTATTCAAACAAATCCAAGATAAGCATTTCATTTTAAATATATTTTTTCTTTTATTTCTGTCTTTCTGGAAATTTCTTTACATCATGCAATAGAATATTTATTTCAGAAAATACCTTTTCTGTTATATGTCAGGCATTGAGCCAGTGTTTCTATCCCATCACTGATATTCTTAGCATGCAATTTTACAGAATGGCAATTAGGATGAAGAAAAGTCATATACTTTTTCCAACCTCATCAAATAAATTGGTATCAGAATTTTCACACTGAAGATTGTGTTTTTCCACTTAATATTGATATTCTAGCCCCAGTTCTTTATGAGTCATCTGCTAAGGAAAGGACTATAACTGCAAGGAAAATTCTTCTTATCACCTAAAATTGCTGGCCTATACACATGGCCCGTTTGACTGTTCTAAGACTGCTAATCGTTTGGTTCCTTGTGTGTAAAACCCAACCTAAATGAAGACTGAAATATTTAATCTGTGAAAGAAACACTATAAGGAAGCAGTGCGATATCATGGATCTGGAAACTGGAGTAATATCCCAAATTATTGGGTTGTATTTTTGTTTTGATGTAGCTTTATTAAATCTTATAAAGAACAGTGAAGGAATCAGAAAAATAGGAAAGGTATCAGAAAATAGTAAAGGCTAAAGCAGACTACATATATCATGTAGTCTAACTTTTTATTTTACACACAAGGAAACTACTTCAGAGAGATTGTGCAACTGTCACAAGGTTTAAAAGAGAGTTTGGTAACTTTGACTTACAACTCAAAGGTATTCAGCAGATATGTAATATGTTGTTTGTTTCATTGTCTTGGGCATTTTTCTGGTGGGTCAGAGTCAAACAATTTTAAGTATCTAATATGAATCTAGCACTCTTCTAGATGTCATAGATCAAGTTTATATACATATATAGAGATCTTTAAACAATATACATACATATTTATATCTGTATATCGCTATAGATAAGGATACAAATCAGACATGAATCAGTCACAAATACAATACCTATTCCAAATATTTCAAACAGAAAAGGATTTATTACAAGGATTTACTTGTTTTCAGGACACTGAAAGACAGAAGAAATAAATGTAAAAACTGCTATTACATCTCTGATTTACAGGTACATTTTAGGGGATGATAAGTGATGATCTCAGCATACTCAATCACTAAATCAGGCAATTTACAAAAAAAAAAAAAATTGTTTGTGCAAAATCTCACATCTCATGAAACCCATTCATTTGCTATCAGTAGCCCGAATACAAATATGAGTTTTGCTTCCAATCTTCCTTCCAAATTTTTTAAGCCCAGAGAGCAAACATTAGGAGGTTGAGAAAAGACACTGACTGATACCAACTAAATTAGTCATACGTATCTGCTAGATAATTGAGTTTCCTCTGCAGTGGGTCCCTTTACCTTTTGTCAATTCCAAGGGATAAATCCATATTCTTTAGGAAGACTTACTTGTCAACAATCCGCCAGTCCTAGTCTCGGTGAATGTTTTCCTATTTAGACTTTACTACCTTTCTTGCACTTTACTTTACCCTTTTCTATATATATATATGTCTCTGTGTGTGTATATGTGTGTGTGTGAATATCGTATCCTCTACTATATATGTGTGTGTGTGTGTTTCTGTGTGTATACACACACACAAACACATATATGTGTGTATACGCATATACATTTTGCTAATGTATAATTACATTACATTTTGCTAATTCCAAGAGATATATCTGTATTCCTTAGGCAGATTTACTTGTCGACCATTCTCCAGTCCTAGTCTAGGTATATATTTCCTGTTTAGATTTTATTACCTTTCTCTTGCTTTAACTGCCATATGCAAGTCTATGTGTATATATACACATACATGTATGTATATGTGTATTGTGTATGTATACACACATACATATATGGATACATATAGATATATCTATATGTGTGGATATATACACACACACACACACACATATGTGTAAATATAGATAGATATATCTATACACACACATATCCATACACACAGAGAGAGAGAGAGAGGAGAGACAGATTTATTTGTAAGAATAGGTTCTTGTGATTGTGAGGTTTGGCAAGTTCAAAAGCTGCACAGTAGGATGGCATGCTGGAGATACATGGAGAAGCTGATTTTGCAGATTGAGTCTGAAGACTGACTGCACGTAGAATTCCTTCTTTCTGGAGAAACTTCAGTTTGTATGTGTGAGTGCTATCGTTAAGGCCTTTAACAGATTAGATGTGGCTTACCCACCACCCACATTATAGAGGGTAATCTACTCAGAGTCTACCAGTGGAAATGTCAATCTTCTTTTAAAAAATAATCACAGCAGTGTCTTGACAAATGTTTGGCAAAATATCTTGATATCAAGGCCTAGACAGTTAACACATAATTAACCATCACAGTTCTACTAAGTCAAGAACAAGACAAAGATTTTACTGTTTACTGCAATTGAATACTGCATTGTATGTTAGCTAGTGTGATTATTCAGGAGAAAAACTTGAGGCATAATAATTGGAAAATGGATAAAACTATCTCTACTTGCATTCCATAATTATGTGCATCTGAAAAACACAAAAAATGCTAACATACAAAATACAGACATTAAATAGCATAGAAGGAAACAAAATTATTGTACAAAGATAAATATTTTTATTTTTACAAACAATAGTTACACAATGTTGTGGAAGAAAAAATTACAATAGTAAAATGTATAAAAATATTTAGTGGTAATCTCAATATAAAACATACAAAAGCTATAGGATAAAACTTGAAAATGCAGCATAATGTAGGCTTATCCTTACCTAATGAGACCCAGAAGAGTGCACAGTAGAAAATATGTTAGTAATGTGATTTATACCTTAATTTAAGAAACACTATCAGAGTAAAAATCAAACAGAATTTTGGTAAAATAAGTAAAGTACCTATACTTACATAGGTATAAGCATAATCATATTATTTTTCATCTAATTGAGAAACTTTTGACAATAATACTGCATGTTATTAATAATTATGATGAACATCAGTCATAAACCAGGCTACGTGGTGGTTTGCCTTTTAGGGATTAAAAAATCAGACTAGCCTCAGACATTCTCACAGTGCTGAAACAGGAGAAAGATGAACAACAAAGACTGTGTGAGCCAGGGAAATTAAACAAAATTAACCTTCAAACAAAATTAACCTTCAAGTGATAAAGCTACTGACAAACCACTTTTAAAATACAAGAGCTTGAAGAATGTAATTCTCATGAGTTATTGTTGATAAAACTATTAGAGGGCAAATTGTAATTAATCAAAGTATGACAAGAAAAACTTTGGTAAAATATTGGTAATAGTAAACATTGGGTGTATTTAAATGTAAATCTAAAAGTAAGAAAAACAACAATGGTAACCATAAGGTTAGTAGGATAGAACAAAAATATTATATAGCCTTAAATAGATTAAAAAAATGTAACTTACAAAGTATGAAAGAAGAAGAGATGATCATAAGTACAATAGCTCACAAATTGCCTGATGTATAATGGCTGAAAATAAATATTTTAAGTTGAAAGAAAAGAAAACTACTGGGAAATTTCTTGCATATTGACTTAGCACAAAGGCAAAAACTAAGATAAATAATAACATTTTAAAAGACTGGGTGAGGGAGGAAATGGAGAGGAAAAGGAGAAAATGTAAGAGTAATTATATTTATGTTCATGGTAAGAAAAATATAGAACGTCTAAAGAAAGAGGAAACTGAAGAAAGCAGAACATTGTATTATAATAAGTGTAAAATGACACAACTTTGGTAAAGCAGAAAGTACTGAAGAAAATATAGGTCTGTTTGTTACTTGAAGACTTTTCACTTTAAGAGATGAAGAGTAAGCAGCAATCATAGTGAGCAGAGAAGGCAGAGTGTCCTAAAAAGCTTGAAGATTCTCCGGGGATGCAGGATAGGGAACAGTAGTACTTGGCACCTGCAAAGTCATTTCTGAGGACAAGAGAGACTTCTCCTAGGGCCTTCAGATATTTTGGGGGAAAGAGAACTATAGTCATGTAGTAATGCAGATGAAGGCTTCTAAACCATTCAAAATTGGATATTATTACAAATGTGTTGTTATTTGTGTCAATGAGTTTAATAATGATAGCTTAACAGACCTCGGAGAATTTGAGTTGAAACAAAATTCTGTGACATTAATACCCTCATATACATATATGTGATGGAAACCACCACACTTTCCACAGAATCCTTAGGGTGTCACTTTTCCAGCTGGAAACCTCTGTGACCAGTGAAGCCTTTGCTCGAGTTTTGCTCAGTCCCACCGGGCTTGTTCCATCCACTCAGCCTAGTAGGCTGCACTTGGCTCGCACTACTGGCTTGGATCCCATGCCTGCCAAGGGTGAGACAGGTGTGGAGCAGTGAGGGGTGTGTGAGCAAGTGAGCATGGAGTCTGGCCACTGTGGATAACCAGGCACACTGGCTGCTGTGGTGGGGCGGGCAGCTCCATGCAAGCCTGCAGCTGGATCAGATGCACCACAAGTGGCTTCTGCTGTGGGCACCTGCATCAGGGTGAAGGGAACAAGGTGGTACCAAGAAGCGTTTGAGATGGCAGAAACTGCAGTCCCCCAAAGAGGGTTTCATAGCCTTAGCTCAGAGACTCTTTAAGTCTGGGATCCCCAAAGGGCCACAGCTCTTCTTCTTGTTGCCCACAGCATGGCAAGTGAGGGTGGGGGTAGCATGTTTCAGCCCTGTTTGTGTTACAACTCTACCAGTCCCACCATTTGGCAGGTCCTGAGTTCTTGTCCCATGTCAAGGAATAATGAGGTATGCAGAAAACTGGAGGATGAACAAGGCAGAGAGGAGCCTTACTTACAGAACAGCTCTCCAGAGACTCGAATTGAATAGCTCCTTTCTGCAGGCAGGTTGTGCCAATGAGTGTCCAGCTCTCGGTGGAGAGGAGGCCCATAGTGGGTAGCTCCTTTTTGCAGGCAGGTGATCCTGACATGTCCAGGAGACCTGAAGTGGGATACTATTTCCCACAACTGTTAGTCCCAATGTCTGTGTGAATCTGGCTGTGTCTGGGGTTTTTATGGGCTCAGAAGGGAGGACGTGTGTGCTGATTGATTCATAGGCAGCCATGTGCAGGCCAGGAAGAAGCACCATAAATTCTCACTCTGGGCTGCAGACTCCACCCAGAACTGGCAGCCTGGCCCCCAAACTTCAGGTCATACTTACCTTGAAGATGGGGCTTCACCAGGCACCCTCTCCTTTCCACCTAGGAACCTGTCTGTCTCCTGCCACCATCAACATGCTGTCCACAGCACCCAGGCTGTTCATGCCAAGAAGTGCCTGCGGGCCCATGCCAAGCCACCCTCAGCACCCTGAGCATCCCTCCCATGCTTGTCAGCACCCAAAGTCTGGAGAGGGTCAAGTCAGCAGGGGTCTAGCATGTCACTGATTCCAAGTGTGCACACACCTGGCTGGGTCATGACAGTGCCTGGGCTCAGTTTCAACTTTGCTCCGAAATCATAGCAGGTGCCAGGAGCAGGGAGAGGCCAGAGAGCAGGAGCAGAGCCCCTTCTCAGTGGCCCAGGAAGCCCCACTTTCCTCACTTCTGAGCCTGCAGGGGCTTCCTGGGCCCCTGAGAGTGCAGGGATGCCTGGATCTGGAGCTGCAGCTGGGCGGCAGTTGAAGTTAACACATGTAAGTTATACATACGTAAAAGGCCTTCATCCATTTGTGCTGCTATTACAAAATACTTAATATGAGACTTGGTTATTTATATAAAAAACAGGCTTTTATATCTCACTGTTCTGGAGACTGGGAAGTCCAAGGTCAAGGTGCCTGCAGGAGATTTGTTTGTCTTGTAAAGGCTGCATTATCCTGAGGGGAGAAATGCTATGCCTTCAAGAGGCAGAAGGTGGAAGAACAAACTAAACTGAATCCTGCATGAAGCCTCATTTATAACGGCTTTAATCTCATTCACAACGTAGGAGTGCTGTTGGCCTAATCATGTCTTAAAAGTCCCACCTTGGCCAGGCACAGTGGCTCACACCTCAGCCTTTGAGAGGCTGAGGTGGGTGGATCACAAGGCCAAGAGATCGAGACCATCATGGTGAACATGGTGAAATCCCATCTCTACTAAAAATACAAAAAAAAACAAAAACAAAAAACAGCTGGCCATGGTTGGTGTGCACCTGCAGTCCCAGCTACTCGGGAGGCTGAGGCACGTGGATCACAAGGCCAAGAGATCGAGACCATCATAGTGAACATGGTGAAATCCCATCTTTACTAAAACTACAAAAAAAAAAAAAATAGCTGGACGTGGTGGCGTGCACCTGTAGTCCCAGCTACTTGGGAGGCTGAAGCAGGAGAATCACTTGAACCTGGGAGGCAGAGATTGCAGTGAGCCAAGATCAAGCCACTGCACTCCAGCCTGGCAACAGAAGCGAGATTCCATCTCAAAAAAAAAAAAAAAAAGCCCCACTTCTTAATACTATCACTTTGTCAACACCTGAATTTTGAAGGGGACACATTCAAACCATAGAATATATGTATATATATGTAAATATATATAATTATACATACATACATACACGAAAAGTTCAAGGACCTACACATAGTAAAATGTGAAATAGCTTCAGTCTACATCTACAGAGTTGTATTTCTATATATTTTTATTAGTGATACACAATAAAATTGCTATTGGTTTATAATTTAAAGACTACTGATCCAAGATGTAATCTGGAACTTACATCACCTGTGTGACTGTGGTGACTGTACACTTTAGGTCCTTGGTTTTTTTCCTTGCACATAGGCACTAATAATACTGATAAGAATGATAATTACCCAATTGTGTGGATTGAAATAAGACACACACAGAAAATCTCTGGACAAAAGTGCTGGACACATGGGTGTTCAGTATTTTGTCATTGAATTAAAGTAATTACAATTTAATGTTAATGAAACTAAGGATAAAGAGTTACTTTAATATTATTTCAGCTTCTTTTACCTAGAACTGTGCTCATTTCCCTGATTCGTATTCTGCAACGTAAAGCTTCCTGCAATATACTGGCAACCAACCAAATGTGAAGTATAATTCATGAGAAAAATCATTGTCCTCTGCAAATTCAATCCTATCTGGTAGTTAAAATGTCACATTATGTCTTCTTTTTTGCACACTTTCTATCAAAAGCATTGCTTCCATTTTACTGTGTTTAACCAGGTGTGGAAATATGAGTAACTATTTTAGTAGCTTTGGTCTTGCTTCATCACTCTGTCACTTTTTTGTTCCAATTATATGACCTAATGGCAGCTGTCAGGTTAGAGTTGCTGAATGATTTCCCACCATAAAATGCCTTCTTAGAATCCCAAGCTGAAATGCTGTCAGCTGGGCTGATTATGAAAATTTTACAATTTTGACAAGATAAAAACTACATGACTTGTCCAATGCAAACATATGAATGAAATAACTAGTTTGGCCAATCAGTTTTTACTGTCTTAGAAAACCTACTAGCCAAATGACAATCCATAGAAAATGAAGGCTAGTGCAACCTCACATTATTAATAATAAAATTATAAAATAAATAATAAAAATATTAATAATAAAGCAACCTCACATTATTATTTAATAAATAAAATTAAAAATAAAACATTATTTTTTATTTTTAAAAATAAAAAATTTATTAAATAATAATTAAATAAATTTAATCTACCATCTCTGAAAAGAGTAATGTAATAACAATACTTAATGTAATGAGGATGTGGTGAAACTGTCATGTCGTTGTTGAATAACATAAATTCATAAATTCATTCTACAAAAAAATTTAGCAACATTTAATGTTAGGAATATATACATATGTAGAGAGAGAGAGATAGAGAAGAGAGAGGAAGAAAAAACTTCACAACTTATTATAAGGAGTTGTTTCACACAATTACGGGGGTTGAGAATTTCTGCTATCTATCATCTGCAAACTGGAGTCCCAGGAAAGCCAGTGGTTTAAATTCCAGTCTGAGTCTGAATGCTTGTGAAGCAGGATCGATGATGGGGTAAGTCTTCATCCAAGGGCAGAAGGAGACTGATGTCTCAGGTTATGCATTCCAGCAGAGAGACACAATTCTGCCTTCTTCCACCTTTTTGTTCTAATTCCTGGCCTTCAAAAGATTAAAAGCCTACTTACATTAGGGAGGGCAATCTATTTTACTTACTCCATCAATTAAAATGCTGATATCTCCTAAAAATACCCTCACAGGCACATTCAGAAATAATATTTAAAACAGATATCTGGGCATCTGTAGTCCAATGAAGATGACACACATTAACCATCACATTCCCCTTCTAATTATGTTCTATGAAGTGAGCAGAAATTGCATATAGATAAATGTGCCAACATTTTCCTATAATATTTATTTATATCAGTTAAATGCAATAAGTTAATATTTAATAATTTGATAGAAATTAAATACATTTGTCCCTAACCTTGTAGCTTCCAAGAAGAACCTTATATCAGATTTACCCTCCTGCCTGTAACAAGTATAAACTTTGGAAAAGAATCAAATGCACTAACAACTCTTTGAAGACACTGGGAAGCAAACAAAGCAGGCAGAAACTGAAGGTGAAATGGCTCTTGAAACCAGGGGAACACAGAAATACACATTCATCTTGCTTTTCCCTTAAAGGAACTCCACAGTCCACAAAGCTAATGAGGGGTAAGAGCTCAAGTAGAAGGAGGCTAATTTAATGGGCTGAGGACTAAGAGGTCAGAGTTTCCACATGGTGGAAAATGTCCGGAGAATAATGAAAACTGTTAAAAAATGTATAAAATGAAAATTCTAAACCTGAAAATATGCAATACCTGAAACCAATAGTTTAATGAATGGGCTTAATAGGAAATTAGACAATGCATAGTAAAATATCTGTGTACTGAAGGATAAGGCGATAGAGATTATGCAAATGGATTTACAAATAGATTGAAAATGTGAAAGTGAGCTTTAATAGCATGTGGGCAAGGCTTTAGCCTTTTGACACATATCTAAATCAAATACTCGATGAATAGCAGAAAACGTCTGAGACAGAGGACAATATTTAAGAAATACTGCCTAGTGATTTTGTAAATTCATGAAAGTATTAAATGCATGAAGCCAAGAACCTCAGCAAACACCAACAGAGATAACTGCAGATAGACACTTGATAGCCAAAATGCTGAAATACAAAGATAAAGATAAAAATCTTACAATCAGCCAGAGTAAAATGACACTCTTCATGTAAGAGAATAATGAAAAAAGTTAACAAAATTTTCATCAGAAAATTAATAAAAACAGTATTTGTAGATTATGAAATTGCATATATTGCAAAAATGCAAATGAATTATCTTTCTTTATATATCCCATTTAATAATTCCCTCCTATACTAAGAGTGCCTTATTATTTGCCTTGACCAATTTTGTATAAGCAAATGTCACACATACAGAAGCTTGTAAAAGCACTTGCACATAGGGACTTAATTCTTGCTATTCTTGGAACACTGCTGCCATGTGTCAAAGCTCAGTGTAGTCTACTGGATGACGAGCGATATGTATGAAGAGATAGATGGCCCAATTGCCCTTGTCATTGCAAGTAAAAAAATATCAACCACCAGATATGAATAATGCCGTCACAGACTATGGAGTCACTAACTTACCTGACACAGATCCAAAGATCTAATCAGTCAATATATAGAATCATAAGCTAAATATAGAACATACAGGAATCATAAGCTAAATCAGGACTGATCAGCATGCAGTGTCTGTAAAAGCAATGAAAAAAACCATTGCCAAAGACTGGAAAAAAGGCAAGCACAGCATTAGCAGAGGCTGGAAAACTCAGAAAGAAACTGATATAGCATGCTAGAAATGTAGTAACTTGTGTCATATAATAGTGTAAAAATATTGGCAAAATTCTTGCCTTCGTGAATTTTGAAGACAGAATATGTATTTAATGTACTTATAGATCTTGCTAAGATGATTTTCAGGTAGAATGTTGAAAGTGCCAGAGATAGTACTTGCTAGGTTAGAAAATAATGGTTTCTTTTCCCAGGTCTTCCCAGTGAGACTGCTTCCTGCCTTAGAAATTTGGAAGCCCAGTAGCATTTTGAAAATTTAAAAAGTCTCAGGTTCTTTTCATCAACTGTTAGTGGTGTTCGGATGATATGTCACCCTTAAAATGCAGGAATTCTATTTATAAATGATAGGTAAGTTCATTTGGCAAAAGTTTACCCTATGATTCTCTTTGAAACAAGTATCTCTATGTTAGTCAACATGACAGACTATTGTGGGAATGCCCTTAATATTCTTTTTTTTTTTTTTTTTTTTTTTTGAGTAAAAATGTTCCCCTTTCTCCCCGGCGTGAGTGTGGTGGGCCGATCTCAGCTCATTGCAAGCTCCCCCTCCCGGGTTTATGCCATTCTCCTGCCTCAGCCTCCCTAGTAGCTGGGACGACAGGCGCCCGCCACCTCGCCCGGCTAGTTTTTTGTATCTTTTAGTAAAGATGGGGTTTCACCGGGTTAGACAGGATGGTCTCGATCTCCTGACCTCGTGATCTGCCCGTCTCTTAATATTCTTAGATGTGCTTTTTGGGTCACTGACTTTCTACCATGCATAACCTTAAATAGTTAGAGTTCTTAAGAAAGAATCTTATCTCCACATCCTTCATGTGATCTTTGGGATTAGATTTCTTTCCATTTTGAAAGTCTTAAATACTATTGTTCATTTTCAACTCTTGTTAATTTAGGACGTTTTATTGCTTGGAAGCTTTGTTCCTTTGGAGGAGGAGGGTATTTAGAAACCAGCACCTATATGCTGTATATGCTCATTGGTGCTAGTGTGTCATTTCTTCAGAGCTTTCTCAGTAGTAGAACAATTCAATTTGTATTTCAGCAACATTACACTAGCAGTACTGTCCTGGGCATACAGAATGCATGGAGTATGTCAATTATATAAATATAATTATACCATAACAAAAGTCTTCTTGTACTAACTTCCACATATCTGCCATGTGTACCTGTGAAACAGGCATAGTTTATACATATTTAAATTTTCTCAGTATGAATAAATGTTTAAAACTAATATGGTATTGAAGTAGATGGAGGATAATGATATAAAAATTTTAAAAAAGTAAGGCAGGATGACCCTGGGGTCTACTCAAATGTCTATACAGAAATCAAATTATCAAGGAGGAAATTGATACAAAGCAGCTGTAGGATTTAAATAACCAACTGAAAACTGTAACCAAAAGTGTTTGTGGTATCTTTGAAAATAGAGACATCATGTAAATCACACACACACACACACACACACACACACAGAAACACACACACACTTTCTACTTTTTATGAATTGGAGGAGTTATGAATAGCTCTACATGCAAAACAACAAGGGGGATAGCTAGGTCAAAGCCGATAATCCCCTGTGGAATGCTAAGAAAATAGTTTTCAAGTAACATTCTGCCTACTGAGTGGGTTTCTAATGCAAATTTGCCCTGCAGAATCAGTTGTTGAATGTTAAAAAACTAACATGGTAAAACACAGCTGCTTTTTTTTACCTTTTTGTAATTGAGATTGTTTGATAGACTTCCCTAAATAATACGGCAGGCAATAAAAATTGATTCTAAGTAAAGTCATTATCCTTTTAAATGAGAGTTACAGAGCTCAGACATTAAGATATTTGCAAGACAAAGTGATTTCCAAAAAATATTCATTTTCAACTAAATAAAGCTAAAGGAGAATCAGCACATAATTTCAAAATTATAATATGCTAACATCTCTGTAGAAAAGAGTACATTCAAAATATATATAAAATTTTTGTCTTTATAATTATTTTTGCTAATTTTGAGCACTTTAAAAAATAGCCATAATATAAAATAATATATACTTACTAATCCATGCTAAGAAATGTAACCATGTAATATATTTACCTACAGATAAAGTAATTTTGATTTGTGTATATATTATACATAAATAATAAATCTTATACAAATGAGCACAACTAGACGTTCAAGGAACACGTAATTCCATTGATGCATATGCTATTTCTTAGTGGGTTGCCTCCTTTCTAATCCCTTTTTTGAGCTGCAAACAAACCTTCCCAGCACCTGTGCAAACTTTTCCATGGAGGGAAGACAGATAATAGAAAGACAGACAGATAGATGATTGATAGATAGATAGATAGATAGATAGATAGATAGATAGATAGATAGGATTGATTGACCTCTGCTTCACAGACACTATTTTTATCTTCCAAGGCAAATATCCTTGAAAAGATGGTCCAGAAAAAACAACTGTCAGTGCCTCTAATTGCTAGAAATAGAGAAATGAAAGAGACCCATGAGAACTGCCTCCCAACATGTTAGGAAGGACTTTCAAAGTGGTGATGACTGGTTTCACTATAATTTCAAACATGAAATTCTTTTACAGAAATTCTCTTCATCTAAAATAAAAAAATTGCTTAAATATTATTTTTTCTTTCTAGAATTATGTTTTAATGTTGAGGCCATTCATCCTATTTGAAATATAGCTTAATGTTATATCAAATTAATACAAAATGAAATTAAATTAAAATAATACTTTTATCTGAGAGTTCTTTTTAAAAATTATTTATGTATTTATTCATTTTAAATAATAAATAATAATTGTACATATTTATAGCATACACTGTGATGTTTCAATATATGTATACATTGTATAATAATCAAATCAGGATATTTAGTATATCCATCCCCTCAAACATTTATTATTTCTTTGTGGTGAGAACATTCAAATTCTCTCTACTAGCTACTTTGAAATACATACTATAATATTGTTAACTATAGTCACCCCACTGTGTAGTAGAACACTAGAACATATTCCTCCTATCTAATTACACTAGAACATATTCCTCCTATCTAATTTGAACTTTTTCCCCGTTGACCAATCTCTCCCAATGTGTGCCTGTTTTCTTCCCTTTCCAAGCTTTGCTAATCACTATTCTAACTCTACTCCATGAGATTAATTTCTTTAGATTCCACACAAGAATGAGATCATGCAGTTTTGGTTTTGCTGTGGCTGGCTTATTTAACATAATGTCCTCCAGGTTCATTCATGTTGCAAATATGATAAGATTTCATTTTTTATGGCTAAACAGTATTCCCTTGTGTATACTCACCATATTTTTGTTATCCATTTATCTACTGATGGACACTTAGGTTTAGTCCTTATCTTGGTTATTGTGAATACAACTGCAAGAAACACGGGGTGGAAGACATCTCTTTGATATACTAATTGTACTTCCTTTGGATATATAACCAGTAGTGGAACTGCTAGATCATATGTTAGTTCTATTATTAGTTTTTTGAGTAACTACTGTTTTTCATAATGATGGTAGTAACTTACAGTATCATGCTCTTTGGTTACTATGGCTTTGCAGTGTATTTTGAAGTCAGTTAGAGTGACAAAGCCAGTTCTGTTCTTTCTGCTCAAAATGTATTTGGCTATTTGGAGTCTTTTGTGGATCTACACAAATTTTAACGTTTTTTTTTTTTTTTTTTCCTATTTCTTTGAAGAATATCCCTGGTATTTTGGTAGGGATTACATTGAATCTGTAGTCTCATTGGGTAGTATGAACATTTTAATAATGATAATTCTTCCAATCCATGAACATGGGCTATCTTTCCATTGATTTGTGTCTTCTTCATTGTCTTTCACTATGTTTTATAGTTTTCATTGTAGACATCTTTTACTCTCTTGGTTACATTTATTCTTAGGCATCTTACTTTTTGTTCTATTGTAAATAAGATTGCTTTCTTGATTTCTTTTTCGGATAGTTTGTTTCTGGTATATAGAAATGCTACTGATTTTTGTATGTTAATTTTGTACCCTATAAGTTCACTAGATATACTGAGTTATAGAAGTTACTTTGTGGAGTTTTTAATGTCTTCAGATACAAGATTATGTCATCTAAAATAGAGACAATTTGACTTCCTCCTTTTAAATTTAAATGGCATTTATTTACTTTTTTGCCTAATTTTTCTGGCTTGGATTTCCGGTACTATCTTGAATTAAAGTGGTAGAAGTGGACATTCTTGTGTTGTTCCAGACCTTAAAGAAAATGTTTTTAACTTTTTCCCATTGAAATGACGTTGGGTTTTTCATATATGGCTTTCCATGTATTGAGGTTCATTTCTTCTATACCATTCTGATTTTATTTGTGTCTTCTTTTTTTCAAGTAGTCTAGCTAGAGGTTTGTCAATTTTATCTTTTCAAAAAGTAGCTCTTTGTTTTGTTGATTTCTGAATTTTGTTTCTTGAGTTTATGTTTTGTATATGCTCTGATATTATGTCTTTTTTTCTACTAATTTAGTGTTTAGTTTGTTCTTTTTTGTTAGTTCCTTGAGGTGCTATATTAGGTCTTTTATTTGAGATCCTTCCTCTTTTGTAGACATTTATTGCTTGATATTGTTTGGATCTTTGTCCCTTCCAAATCTCATGTAAAAATTTGATCCCCAGTGTTGAAGATGGGGCCTAGCAAGAGGTGATGTGTCTTGGGGACAGGTCCCTCATGAAAAGGTTGGTGCTATTCTCCTAAGATTGAGTGAGTTTTTACTGTTAGTTCTCTTGAGATTTAGCTGTTAAAAAGGGGCTGGCACTTTCATCTTCTCTCTCTTCTTGCCTTGCCATGTGATATGCAGCTCCTTATGCATCTCCTTTTCATTTTTCACCGTTAGTGGAAGTGCCCTGAATCCCTCACCATAAGCAGTTGCTGATACCATGGTTTTTGTACATCCCACAGAATGATGAGTTAAAGGAATCTTTTTTCATTATAAACAACTCACCCTCCACTATGCCTTTATAGCAAAGCAAATGGACAAAGGCATTGCTGTGAATTTTCCTCTAAGAACTGCTTTTGCTGTATCTCATAGGTTTTGTTATGTTGCATTACCATTTTTATTTGTCTCAAAAAACAGTATTTTGGGGCCCATTAATCATTGCCTCTTCGTCTTTTTATCACCTTCCTCCCCACTACCCTTTCTAGCCTCCAGTAGTCATTATTTTACTTTATAACTCCATGAGTTAAAATTTTTTGCTTGTACATATGAGTGAGAATATGTGATACTTGTCTTTCAATGCCTGGCTTATTTCACTTAAATAGTGTCCTCTAATTTCTTCCGTTTTGTTGCAAATGAGAGGATCTCATTGTTTTTTATGGCAGTATAATATTTTATTAGGTATATAATATGTACCATATTTTCTTAATTCATTTATTCATTAATATACACTTAGGTTGATTCCGTATCTTGTTAATGGTGCTGAAATAAACATGGGAGTACTGATATCTCTTTGATATATTGATTTCCTTTCTTTTAGATATATACCCAGCATTGACATTTCTAGATCATATGGTAGTTTGATTTTTTTGTTTTGTTTTTGAAAACTTACATGCTCTTCTCCATAGTGGCTGTACTAATTTACATTCCTACCCACAGTGTATATGAGGGGTGCCTTTTCTTCACATCCTCATCAGCCTCTGTTATTCCCTGTCTTTTGGAAAAAAGTCGTTTTAATTTGGACTAGATGATATCTCATTATGGTTTTAATTTGCATTTCTCTAATAATTAGTGATGTTGAGCATTTTTATATATCTGTTGGCTATTTGCATGTTTTCTTTTGAAAAATGTGTATTTAGAGCTTTTGTCCATTTTTAATTAAATTATTGTTTTCTATTGAATTGTTCAAACTTCTTATGTATTCTGGCTTTTAATCCCTTTTCAGATAGGTAGTTTGGAAATATTTTCTCTCATTTGGAGGTTTATCTCTTCTCCTTACTGATTTAGTCCTTTGCTGTGCAGAGTTTTTTAGCTTGATATAATCCCGTTTGTTCATTTTTGCTTGGTTGCACGTGTTTTTGAGTTCTTATTAAATAAATCTTTGTCCAGACCAGTGTCCTGGAATGTTTCTCAAACTCTATGTCTTTTAATTGGAGAATTTAATCCCATTATACTTAGGGTAATTATTAGTAGGTAAGGACTTACTACTGCCATTTTGATTATTATTTTCTAGTTGTTTTACAGATCCTTTCTTCTTTACTTTGCTCTTTCTATCTACCTTTGAGATTAAGTGATTTTCTCTAGTAGTATGCTTTAATTTATTTCTTTTCAAGTGCATCTTTTATAGCCTTTTTTTGGTGGGTTACCATAAGGTTTTCAAAAAGTAAGTTACAGTTATAGTAGGTTATTTTAACTGACAAGAACTTAACTTTCATTATAAAAAATAAGAAAAAAATGATTGGGAAAAAAGTCTACTCTATCTTTCTTCCTGTCTACATTTTGTATTTTTAATGTCACAATTTATATCTTTTTATATTGTACATTTCCTAACAAATGATTGTAATTATTTTAATAGTTTTGTATTGTAAACTGAAAAGTCTTTATTTCTCCATTTCTGAAGAACAGATTTCCTGGATATAGTACTATTCTTGATTGGTAGTTTTGTGCTTTTTTATTTTCTGGACTGTCTCCTTATCTGTAGAATTTCTGCTGAGAATTCTGCTGTTAGATGTATTGGTACTCTCTTATACGTTATTTGTTTTCTCTTGTTGTTTTCATGATTGACTTTTCATCTTTGATCTTTAACAGTTTAATTATAATACATCAAGGGGTAGTTTTATTTGACTGGAATCTAATTAGAGACATAGGCTTCCTGTATCTGGATATTTGTATCTTCCTCTAGGTTTGGGCATTTTTTCCTTTATTATTTCTTGAAATAAATTTTCTATCCTTTTTCCTTTTTCAACACACTCTTGAACACCAATTACTTATCCATTTGCACTTTTGACTTTGTCTCATAAATCTCGTATATTTTCTTCATTACTTTATATTCATTTTTCCTTTTTCTCCTTTGAGTGTGTATTTTCAATTAACCTATCTTCGAGTTCACAGATTGTTTCCTCTACTTGATCAATTCTGTTATTTATACTCTCTTTTGAAATTTATTTTATTGTGCTTTTCAATTCCAGGATTTCTGTTTAATTTTTTTTTTTTTTTAATTTCAATCTTTCTGTTAAATTTATCTGATAAATATCTCAAATGTTTCCTTGTATTTTGAATGAAATTTGCTGGGCCTCCATAAAGCTGCTATTTGAATTATTCAAAATAATTCAATATTTTGAATTATTCATCAAGCTGTTATCTCATTGCCAGTTGAGGATCACTCACTGACAACTTCTTTTGTCTACTTAGTGACATCATGTTTTTGAAATTAATCTTGATCATTGTGGCTGTGTGTCGAAGTCTGCACATTGACATAGGTACCTAATCCAGTCTTCCTAGTTTGGCTTTGTCGGGATCTTTCTTCAGCAGTAAACCTGTTCAGACATTTCATGCAAGTTGATTGATAGGTATTTAAGCCTGCAAATTGCTTCAGCCATTGCAGCAGTAGGGGATGTCCTAAGCTGAGGACTACTGCGCTGGAATCCTTTGGCCATTGAGGCTGACAAAGCACTGGGCTAGTCACAAAGTTTATGACTACAGAGAACACCATAGCACTGTGGCACACCTAAGGCCTGCAGCTGCTGTAGCCTGTTCTCTACCATGGCTTATGCAAGGCTGTAGTTAACCAGCAATGATGGGTGATCGATCTCAAGTCCATCTAGCCAGGGCCATGGGTTCCTGTTTGGTATTAGGCCAGGTCAAGATCCCCCAAATGTGGATACCTTCTGGTGTCAGGGGCCATGGTATCTACTCATTGCTGGGTTTCAGTGGGGTGGGTACAGTACTTAGTTGCAAGGCAAAGTCCTACACTTACTTTCTTTTGCTTCCGTCAAGCAAATGGTATATTCCTTTGTGCTATGCTGCCTGTTGTTGTGGAAGAAGTGATGTGGTTAATGTAAAACTGTTCTTTTGACCCGCTTCAATGCATCTTTTCTTATTATGCTAACTACAGGTAATGGGATCTCTCACTGGGTTTTTTGGAGCTCTTGTGAACATATTTTATGAATGAATAGTTATTCAAATTGATGTTATTTGTTTGTTTTATCTTGCTGTTTCCAGGACTAACTTTTTGTCTTTGATCTTTAATAGTTTATTTATAATATATCAAGAGGTAGTTTTATTTTGTTTGAACCTAGGCCTTTTTTTGGGGAGCAAACTTTTGAGTGTTCTACTCTAACATATTGCCCCTCCTCTTTATCTTCCTCTTTTCATTTCTTAAGTATGTACTTTTGCTGGTAAATAGGCAGTTTAACCCAAAGCATGGCTTAACTCTGAAGACCTTTGAGCATAACCTAGAAATGAGAGAATTAAGGTACTAGAGGCACACAGTGGTTCAGAAGATACGGAGACTAACGCCAAACTGCAAAGATGCATGACAGCAACCTTACTTTATTCAGATAAAATTATGAAATGTTTAGCCCAAGTTGCTATACATATTATTTTCCATCACGCTGTTAAGGGGCAGTAGGTAAAGTTACCTATGTCAAATTTAGTGTGGTTCAAACAGCCTTAGCCATTCAATTCAAATGCTCAGAGTTGGAGCCAAAATAAAATTAGTCAGACAATTTCTTCTTGACCTAAGTTTTAATTATATAAAACTATAAAAAGAAGAACAATTTAAGCCTAGTTCAAGTTGAAAATAACAAAATACTTAATAGGAGCAGACATCAATAAAATTGAATTCAGAAAAATCATAAAGAACATTAACAAAACCTAAAACAGTTATTTAAAAAGATGAATAAAATTGGTATATCTGTACAGAGATTAATCAATTTTACAAAAAGAAGAGAGGAGACAAATTGTCTACATCAAAACAAAGAAGGGACATCACTATTGATCCTGTGGACTTTAAAAGGTTAAGAAAGGAATGATTTCCACAAATATATGACCATATATTCATAATGTAGATGAAATAAAAATTCTTGAAGGACACAAACTATAAAAACTCACACAAAGAAACATCAATAACCAGGAAGACCTATATGTATTATAGCAATTGAATGAATAATTATAACCCTCCAATAAATAAAACAACTCCAGACAATTTCAGTGATAAATTCTACAAAATATTTAAATAATAAATGATACCTATTCTCCAAATTCACTCCCAAAACACACAAGCAGAAACAGCACCTTCTGCTTATTCTTCTAAGGCCAGCACTATCCTATCCAAAAGCAGATAAAGGTATTACAAAAGAGGAAATCTATAGAGCAATAGCTCTAATAAATATATATGCAGAAATGTTCAACCAATATTAGCATATCAATCATACTATATCATATTATATCAAAAAATCTGTACAAAATTTGTATACTACAACCAAGTTGGATTTATTTCATATATGTAAGGTAGGTTTCATATTCAAAAATTAATTGATGTAGCCTACCATTTCAAAAGGATAAAGAGAAAAAAGTATACGATTATATAAATTCATGCAGAAAAAGCACTTAAAAATATCATCCATAGTTGATTAAAATCCTCAGCAAATTAGGGATAGAAAAAAGCTTTTTCTACTTGATAAAGAACATCTTAAAAGTGAAAAGCCAACAGCTAACATAATAATTAATTTGGGACATTGTATGCCTTTCTCCTATTCAATATCAAACTTGAAGTCCTAGATCAGTAGTCACTAACCTTTTGGCACCAAGGACTGATTTTGTGGAAGACAGTTTTTCCACAGACAGTGCTGGGGGAAATGCTTTGGGGATGAAACTCTTCCACCTCAGATCATCCGGTGTTAGATTCTCATAAGGAGCACAAAAACCTCATGATATGGTTTAGCTCTGTGTTACCACCCAAATCTCAATTCAAATTGTAATCCCCACATGTTGAAGGAGGAACCTGGTAGGACGTGATTGGATCATGGGGGTAGATTTCCTCATGCCTTTCTCCTAATAGTGAGGGAGTTCTCACAAGATCTGATGGTTTTAAAAGTAGCAGTTTCTGGCTGGGCGCGGTGGCTCAAGCCTGTAATCCCAGCACTTTGGGAGGTCAAGATGGGTGGATCACGAGGTCAGGAGATCGAGACCATTCTGGCTAACCCAGTGAAACCCCGTCTCTACTAAAAAATACAAAAAACTAGCCAGGCGAGGTGGTGGGCGTCTGTAGTCCCAGCTACTCGCGAGGCTGAGGCAGGAGAATGGCGTGAACCCGGGAGGCGGAGCTTGCAGTGAGCCGAGATCCAGCCACTGCACTCCAGCCTGGGCGACAGAGCGAGACTCCGTCTCAAAAAAAAAAAAAAAGTAGTTTCCCCTGCATCCTCTCTCTCTCCTGCTGCCTTGTAAGATGTGCCTTGTTTCCCCTTTGCCTTTTGCCATGATTGTAAGTTTCCTGAGACCTCCCCAGCAATGCAGAACTGTGAATTATTTAAACCTTTTCTGTTTATAAACTACCCAGTCTCAGGTAGTATCTTTATAACAGTGTGAGAACAGACTAATATACCTCAATGTGCAGTTCACAATAGGATTTGTGCTTCTATGAGAATCTAACGCCACCAGTGATCTGACAGGAGGCAGAGATCAAGCAGTAATGCTCGCTCACCCACCACTCACCTCTTGCTGTGTGGTCATGTTCCTAACAGACCACAGATCGTTACCATCTTGGGAACCCCTTTCCTCAACTATGCAAGAAGACCAAAAAAGCAAATAAAATGTATGCATATTGGGATGGAAGAAATAAAACAATCTTTGTTCACAGATGACATGATTGTCTATGAAGGGAATGCAAAATGTTACAGCCAGTTTAGAAGAAAGTTTGGCAGTTTCTTCCAAAGCTAAACACAGTCCTACATACAATCCAGCAGTCATACCATAGGTATTACCCAATTTATTTGAAAACTTCTGTTTATGAAAAATCTACACATGAATATCATACCAGCTTTATTCATAGTTGCACCAAACTGGAAGCAACTATATGTCCTTCAATAGGTTAATAAATCAAGAAATACCTTTTTAAAACCCTGGTAGATCTATAGAATGGCAAGTCCTGCATGTAGAATTATTTTCTCATAGATCATTGTTTCCTTGTTTCCTCAGTTTACTTTTCGATTGAGAGATCTATAAAAGAACAATATATAACCAACCAGAGTATTTTGAAATTTAATATGACATACAAAGGTCTCTTTTGTATATATGCATGCATATACAGATTCTCTCTCTAGAAAGGATATACTCTAGTTTCTCATACCTGGAGATCCCCCCTCTCTGCCACACACACGTATACATTTATGATAAAGACTCATTAAACAGAATAAAAACATAAATCTCAGCAAGAATTGGAGCCATGGTATTTCTTATGTTTTCACTTAGTGTTTCTCTCTTTATTTTATTTATTTATTTATTTATTTATTTATTTATTTATTTATTTTTTGAGATGGAATCTCGCTCTGTTGCCCGGGCTGGAGTGCAGTGGCGCTATCCCAGCTCACTGCAAGCTCTGCCTCCCGGGTTCACACCATTCTCCTGCCTCAGCCTCCTGAGTAGCTGGGACTACAGATGCCTGCCACCACGCCCGGCTATTTTTTTGTATTTTTAGTAGAGACGGGGTTTCACCGTGAGTTAGCCAGGATGATCTCGATCTCCCGACCTCACGATCTGCCCACCTCCACCTCCCAAATTTCTGGGATTACAGGCCTCTCTTTTCATTTTTTAAACTAATATAACCATATAGCTTTCAACAGAGAGAATTCAGAAGCCCAATACCATCTCAATAGGATTCTGAAAAATCGCTCAAAAATCTTGAATACTTATGTTAAATTCATGTTACATCTAAATCATAAGAAGACTGAAACAGATCACATCAAGTACCAGTCTTTTATATGTCACTGGTTCCAATAAATATTTAGTGTAGACAGCCCAAAAAGAAAAGAAAGGGCTTTTCCAAAACAACAATATTATCTATTATTGTTTCTTAAATTGCATGACTCATTAGTTTAGAAAAGACTCCAATTTGAAGGCATTACTGAGTATGTAACAGTTTGGAGTATTGCGAGGTAAGTTATCAGTGGTCCACAGAGATTCCAGGGTAACATGGAAAGCAAAGTCCTCTTCAGATTTATTTAGATTACAGGACATCCCCTTTTCTTCAGGCATAGAAGAGCAGAATCATTTGCTGTCCAACTATATTAGTTCATTCTCACACTGCTACAAAGAACTGAGACTGGCTAAATTTGAAGAAAAGAGGTTTCATTGACTCACAGTTCCATAGGCTGTACAGGAAGCATGGCTGGCAGACCTCAGGACATTTAGGATTAAGGTAGAAGGCGAAGTGGAAGCAAGCACATCTTATCATGGTGGAGTAGAAAACAGAGAGCAAAGGGGAAAGTGCCACACACTTGTAAAGGGCCAGATATGAGAACTCACTCACTAAAATAAGAACAGCAAGGGGAAAATCTCCCCCCATGATCCAATCACCTCCCACCATGCCCTTCCTCCAACACTAATGATCATAATTCAACATGAGATTTGGCTGGGGCCACAGAGTCAAACAATATCACTCTGTCACTGACCCCTTCCAAATCTCACATCCTTTTCAAATTTCAAAACACAATCATATCTTTCCAACAATCCCCCAAAATCTTATGTCATTCCAGCATTAGTTCAAAAGTCCAAATCTAAATTCTCATCTGAGACAAGGCTAGTTGCTTCTGCCTATGAGCCTGTAAAATACAAGTTAGTTACTTCCAAGATATAATGGGAGTACAGACATTGGGTAAATGCTCCTATTTCAAAAGGGAGAAATTGGCCAAAACAAAGAGGCTATAGGCCTCATGTAAGTCTAAAATCCAGCAGGGCGGTCATTAAATCTTAAAGCTCCAAAATGATTTCTTTTGACTTAATGTTTTACATCCAGGGCACACTGATGCAAGAGGTGGGCACCTAAGACCTCAGTCAGATCTGCCTCTATGGCTTTGCAGGTTACAGCCCCCATGGCTGCACTCATGGGCTGGCATTGAGTGCCTGTGACTTCTCCAGGGGCATGACAAACCATTGGTGGATTTACTATTCTGGGATCTGGAGGATGGTGGCCCTCATCTCAATGCTATACTAGGCAGTGCTCCAGTGGGAACTCTGGGGTTCCAACCCCACATTTCTACTCTGCGGGGTTCCAATCCCACATTTCTACTCTGCACTGCCCTAGTAGATGTTCTCAATGAGGGTTCCACTCCTGCAGCAGAGTTCTGCTTAGACATCCAGGGATTTCCTACATCCTCTGAATTCTGGGTGGAGGCTCCCAGACCTCAACATTTGCCTTCCATGCACCTTCAGGCCAAACACCATGTGGAAGCCACCAATGCTTGGGGCTTGTACCCTCTGAAGCAATGGCCTGAGCTGAGCCTTGGTCACTTATATATAGCTGGAGTTGGAGTGGCTGGGATGCAGGGTACCATGTCCCAAGGCTGCACAGAGTAGCAGGGCCCTGGGCCTGGCCCAGAAAACCATTTGTCTCTCCTAGCTCTCCAAGCCTGTCATGGGAGGGGCTGCCACAGTGAAGGTCTCAGAAATGCCCCAGAGGCAGTTTTTTCTATTATCATGGCTATTAATATTTGGCTCTTCTTCACTTATGCAAATTTCTGCAGTGTTGAGTTGAATTCCTCCCCAGAATTTTTTTTTTCTTTTCTACCTCATGGTCAGACTCCAAATTTACCAAACTTTGAAATGTTTTGTTTCACTTTACATATATAATTCTAGTTTCAGGTCATTTCTTTATGCAAGTGAGCATAGGCTTTTAGAAGCATCCAGGCAACCTCTCAAATACTTTGCTGCTTAGAAATATTTTCTGCCACATACTCTAACTCATCTATCTCAAGTTCAAATTCCACAATCTCTGCAGCTGGGGCGTATGCTTCCAGTCTCTTTGCTAAAGCATAGCAAGAGTGACCTTTACTCCTGTTCCCAATAAGTTTCTCATCTCCGTCTGAGGCCACCTCAGCCTGGACTTCACTGTCAATATCATTTTCATCAGAACCATTCAACAAGTCTCTAAGCAGTTCTAAACTTTCCCACATCTTCCTGTCTTCTTCTAATCCCTCCAAACTGTTTTAACCTCTGCCCATTATCTAGTTTTAAAGTAGTTTTAAAGTATTCTTGCAGAAATGCCCCCACTTCTGTGGTACCAATTTTATCTATTAGTCTGTTCTCACATGGCTATAAAGAACTACCTGAGACTGGGTAATTTATGAAAAAACATGGCTTAGTTGATTCACAGTTCTACAAGCTGCACAGGAACCATGGCTGGGAGGCCTCACAAAACTTACAATCATGGTGGAAGGTGAAGGGGGAACAAGCATATCTTAGCATGGTGGAGTAGGAGAGAGAGCACAAAGGGGAAAGTGCCACAAACTTTTAAACCATCAGATCTCCTGAGAAATTATTCACTATCATGAGAACAGCAAGGGGAAAATCCACCCCATGATTCAATCAGCTCTCACAGTGTCCCTCCTCCAACACTGAAGATCATAATTCAACATGAGATTTGGATGGGGACACAGAGTCAATCCATATCACCACGTTTTTCTGACATGCAATATTCTTTGTGACACGCTTAGTGTATTAGTTCATTCTCGTGCTGCTATAAAGAACTGCCTGAACCTGGGTAATTTATAAAGAAAAGAGGTTTAATTGGCTGACAATTCCACATAGCTGGGGAGGCCTCAGGAAACTTACAATCATGGTGGAAGGGGAAGCAAACACAGCCTTCTTCACATGGCAGCAGGAGAGAGAAGAAGTGCCAACAGGGGAAATGCCAGATACTTATAAAACCATCAGAATTCATGAGAACTCATTTACTATCAGAGAACCACATGAGGGAAACTGCCCCCATGATTCAATTACCTCCACCTGGTACTTCCCTTGACACGTGGAAATTATTACAATTCAAGGTGAGATTTGAATGGGAACATAGAGCCAAAAAATATCACTCAGCAAGAAGAACTTGAGGTCCTGACTATCTTAAGCTTTCTGAAGCTCAAAACAACTTACAATTGATGGTCTCAGATTGCCTAAAATTATACTATCAGAAGGAAATGTAGACCAGTATTAATTTCATAAAAGAGCAAGCAAGAGAGATATGAGTAATAAATACAAGTAACTAAAATAAGAATTTAATTAGAAGGAAACATGTAAATTCTATAGGCAGGTATATGTAATGAGACACAAAATACTCCTCCCGTAATTCTTTGGTCACCAGTTGTAAGTGTTAAAAGTGTGTTAAAATATTTTATGGTTCGCACTTACTTTAGTGTTTGAACCTCTCTTATCATTATGCATCAATATTCCTTACAGCCTGGAACTAACAGAATCATAGAATATACATGTTTTAGGATATAGATTATGAAACTTGCCGAAAGTAATGTAAAAGACCCTCAAATGGAACTAACATGACCTTACATACATTGAAGCTCAAAAATCAAAACTTTTTCTCTTTACAATATCTCTGTATATCCACTCTTTCCCAAAACATTACTCAAGGGTGGCTGTTCTTTAAAACTCCTTGAAATTATTTGAGTCTTTCCCCCTAAATTCTCTTAAGGCAGACAGAAAACCAGGGTCTAATTTATAACTCTGAAGACCAGGACCTAATTTATCTCTCTAAAGTCCACTGGAAATTTTAAGATACAGCAGTCTCAGCTCACTGGCGACCGAATGAAAGTTCCTCCCTTATATTTTAGAAACAAACATTATATTACAGTTGTATTTAGCCCAGCTGGGGAAGCCTAATGTAGCTTGAAATAAGTTTTGTTATGATGAAGTAGTGATTTTGAGTGGAAATGCCTGATCTTGCTGGCCATGGCTGTTTACAGAGCCTAGCACCATTATGGGAAAAGAAATTTGAAATAAATGCATGCATTGTAAAGGATTATAAATACTGCTTCAGCTGCAACCACAGGGTTTTGGTTTAATTTGTTTGGGGCTCTGTTCTTGTCCGGCACTTTCTCTTTCTCCTGTACTGCTAACTTGAGCTTCTGTGGTTTCCACAGTGATGCCCCCAGGGACATTCTCTTTGACTTTTCTATTTGGCTTACCATTGTTGATTTCTGGTCTTATGGTGCATCATAAACCCATTGTCTGCTGCATATCACTGAAAGGTATTAGAGAATCTATTGGAAGAATCAGTTTGTCAGTCTTCTCTATTTCCCAAACCGGATAAGGTTTGAGCTTCTAAAACATACCAATTCTTCTAAAAGCATCAGGATAAATCCTTAAGAGCAGGCAGTTTCATATATTTTCCAATAAATGCTAAAAAAGAAAAAAAGACATTTATTTATCCAGATATCGTTCAAATACCTCAAAAGCAAAACCAATCAATCTGTAGTGATTAGCTAAACTTTTTGATTAGTGATTACTGAGGAGCTCATTATGTAATTTAAAATACTAATTTTCTTTCATTAAAGAATAGAATTAATATATTTTCGAGACAAAAAGACATCACAAAAGCCATCGTGTTAGGCACTGTGGGGAATGGCGTGGGGTGGAATGAAAGTTTAACAATCAGGGCTCTAGTCCCCTGATTTAGTCAGAAGTGATGTGACCTAGGGCAAATTACTTAATCTCTTTGAGTAAATATATTTGCAAAACCATTTAAACGAGTGTTCTAAGCACATTGCAAGCATTAAACAGATATCATTTTCTCTATTTTTAAATAAGGAAGCTGAGTCACAGAGTCTAAGGGACATATCCAGGATCATACAATTGATAGAAAGCTTAATTCTAATAATGAAATGAGCTTTTGAACAAGTTCAACCCCAGAGTCACCCTTTAACCATTACAGTATGTTATTTGAATGGAATAACCAAAGTGTATAGAAAAGGAGATTGAGTTTAAATAAGTAACTCTGAGGGACACACAGTAGCTTTTTTGTTTTGTGTTTCGTTTTGTGTTGTTTTTCTTTTTTTGTGACAAGGTCTCGTTCTGTTGCCCAGGGTGGAGTGCAGTGGTGCTATCTCTGCTCACTGCAAGCTCCACCTCCCGGGTTCAAGCCATTCTCCTGCCTCAGCCTCCCGAATAGCTGGGACTACAGGCACCCACCACCACACTCGGCTATTTTTTTGTATTTTCAGCTGGGGTTCAGATAGAGACAGGGTTTCACCGTGTTAGCTGGGTTTTCACCATGTTAGCCAGGATGGTCTAGATCTCCTGACCTCGTGATCCGCCCACCTCGGCCTCTCAAAGTGCTGGGATTACAGGCCTGAGCCACAGCACCCGGCCAGTAGTTGGTGATATTTTTCAGATCTCTACCTTGTATTCATTTTTAAAATACACATTATTATAAGAATATTTACATTTTAATATTCAATTATACTTTGTTCTTTAAGAAAGAGAAGTTAAAAGAGAAACTTCATAATTAAATTCTTATAAAAAATGGATGCAAATATTGTAAATGTACACAAGATATTTTTCTAACAACTTGAAAGTATTTAAAGAGGAAATTTAATCTTATTCTTAGGGTTTATTTTCAACAATGTATGATTGTTCATTTAGGGTAAAGACATTTTTTAAAATAAATTTTACTTGAAAGAGTTGGCATGAATTACTAAGTGGTAATTTACATATTTATGGGATGTGTCACATAGTTCTTGCTCACTCCCCGCCAATTTCACAGCTTGTCTTTTACTTTGCTTATTTTTGTTGTAGCTGGTTTCACCCAGCTGTGACCTGAGCATCTTGGTTTGACTGAACCTCCTTTATCTGCCCCAGGTTATTTCTGATGCTTCACTTTGGGTAGACTAGACATCTGCTGGAAACTGCCAACATTCACACAGTCATGATGTTTGGAAAGGAGGTACTGGACCAGTGGGGGAACACTGCTCAGCGTTGCTGGAAATTACTTCACCAAGTAAGTTACATGCATGTGATCTCTTGACTTCATCTCTGGTTTCTACAGAAACCCGAGCAAACCTGAGGTTAGAAGGTTCGGATGTTACATTTTTTGTATTCATTCTTATTTCTTCCTATGTCAAGAAGGTACATAGTCTATATTTTCATAATGTATACAGACATTTTTATCCTTCAATGGGTTAATTATGAAGTTCTTTTCAAGTAATCAGCTGAAAGGTACTATTAATCAAAACCTTCATAATTTTTTGATGCTATGCTTTGGACAAATTTTTTAATGTATATCAAAATATTCCCCCAAATATAATTATAAATTTTAAAATGAATGTATCTGTTTACATATTATATATAGTATATAACACATTTTTTATATATATAGTATATACTATAACACATTATATACATAGTAAATAATGTTTTAGTGTTTGTTAAACCTGAACTTTTTGGATTATATTAAATCTGAAATTAAAGGACACCATGAAATAAACAGTAGTCCATAGATTTCAAAAATATTTCTTCCTTATTCAATGCAGGGTCTAGCAGTATCTGGTCTATGGTATTTTGTTATGGTAGCCCAAACAAACTCAGACAGGCATACAGTTTGATCTTTTGAACTTTGCTTTTTTCATAGTTAACACGTTGGTAATATCCCTAACTCACAGTGTGTGAGCATTCATTAGAAATTCAACATTGGGAACACATACAGTATTTAACACAGGGATGACAGCATATTAATGCATATCTATATCTATGTATACACAAAGACATAGTCCATTTACACATTTACATATAATTTAATTACTTCAATTACTGATGTAGTTAGGTTAACATACACGATATGATTATTCATTTTGTATAGATATATATTTTACATTTCTTTGATTTTGATTTCTTGCCTTCCTTTAGATTAAACATTTTTGCGATTCTCTCTTACTTTCTTCTATTTGTTGTTGACTGTTTTATTATCTCTTTAATAGCAACTCTAAAGATTAGCATATGCATTGCTGATTTAGTATTGTCTGATACAAAATTTTCTTCGGCACATCTATGTCATTATTTAAAATCGTTTTCCATTTTGTATTGCATGGCTGCTGACAATAAAACCCCTCAGGCCGGGCACGGTGGCTCAAGCCTGTAATCCCAGCACTTTGGGAGGCAGAGACGGGCGGATCACGAGGTCAGGAGATCGAGACCATCCTGGCTGACACGGTGAAACCCCGTCTCTACTAAAAAATACAAAAAACTAGCCAGGCGAGGTGGCGGGCGCCTGTAGTCCCAGCTACTCGGGAGGCTGAGGCAGGAGAATGGCGTGAACCCGGGAGGCGGAGCTTGCAGTGAGCTGAGATCCGGCCACTGCACTCCAGCCTGGGCGACAGAGCGAGACTCCGTTT